>NW_007249192.1:64218-83324 GCF_000164805.1 Carlito syrichta
GCCACTGCACCCCAGTCTGGGTGACAGAGTGAGACTCCAACTCAAAAAAAAAAAGAAAAAGAAAATGCATGGAATATAGTAGGCACTCGTGCCAAGTGACCTGCCCTCTCAGCCATCAGTCACCTCATTTCACATCTGCCTTCCTCCTGCTTTACACACTTTTTACATTTTTTTATTTTTTGAGTCAGAGTCTCACTCTGCAGCCCAGGCTGGAGTACAGTGAGTGGCACTGCTCACGGCCACTGTAGCCTCGACCTGCTGGGCTCAGGTGATCCTTCTGCCTCAACTTTCCAAGTAACTGGAGCTACAGGCATGTGCCACCATGACGGGCTAATTTTTTTTTTTTAATTTATTGTAGAGATGAGGTCTTGCCAAGTTTCCCAGGCTGGGCTTGAACCTGTAAGCTCAGGCAATATTCTCACCTCAGTCTCCCAAAGTGCTAGGATTATAGGCATGAGCCACCATGCCCAGCCACTTTTTAAATTCTTTATTGTAACTTTCAAACATACACAAAAGTGGAGTAATATCCATGAATCACCTACCTTCAACATCTATCAGCTCATGGCCATTCTTATTTCATTTGACCTCTCTCCCCTACTAGGTTATTTTGAAACAAATCCCAGATATTATTTCATTCTAAAAATATTATTATGGATCTCTAAAATATGGAGATTCTTATTTTTAATCTATCATACCTAAATATTTTATAATTCTCCAGTATCGTCAAGTGTCACCAAACCAGTGTTCAGATAACCCAGTTTGAGTCAGGATATTAAAAAGTCACCTTTTAATTATTATTAAAAATCATCGCACTGATTCACATCTCTAAAGTCTCTTTCAATCTACTGCCTCTGGATAGAACTTCCAGCATCCATTGAAACCACTAAATCTTGGGTGAAACCCAAGGAAAACTTATCTGACTTGATTTAAATGAGATGAAACCTCTGCCTCAAATGGGATTGTCACTCAGCCCATCCCCGCTGCCTTTAGAAAGGACACATGAGGGTTTGAAGGAGAGAACCCTCAATTTAACTGGTTCTGTCACCTAATTCGCTATGTGACTTTGGGTAAGAGTCCTTACCTCTTTTAGCCTTGGCTGTGAAAAATGCTAATCGCTTTCCTCTAGCTACCTGAACCAATTAGAACGGATTACAAACCCCGACTACCTCCCTACTGAGCAAGATGTGCTACGATCCAGAGTCAAAACCACAGGCATCATTGAGACCAAGTTTTCCGTCAAGGACTTGAATTTCAGGTGAGTATACAGTGTGCTGGAGCATCTCAGACACACAGGTGGAATCCCCAAAAGCATCTCAGACACACTTGTGAAATTCCTGGCCTTTGCTGAAGCCTAATCTAAGTGACTGTTCTACTTCTCCTTCTTTCCCTCCCCCACATCTTGGGGTGAACACCAGCGGCATGTGGTCGCATGTCGGGCATACCCACGAAAATAGCTGCTTTTTCCCTCAGGATGTTTGATGTGGGAGGGCAGAGATCAGAGAGAAAGAAGTGGATTCACTGCTTTGAGGGCGTCACCTGCATCATTTTCTGTGCAGCCCTCAGTGCCTACGACATGGTGCTGGTGGAAGATGACGAAGTGGTGAGTGGCCTTTGCATCAAGCAGCTTTGCTAGGATGAATTCTCCCCACAGTCCTTACTCTAAGCCTGTGTCACCTCAATATCCTAACTTGGTTAATTTCAGCTAACACTAATAGTCTAGCAGTCCTCTAGCAGACCAGTCAATGTCTCATGCACAACATTCTAGAAAAACTTCTTCTGCGGGGATTAGCACTTCAGAGCTCCAGATTTACTGAGAGTGAGCTTGTTCTCAAATTAGACATGCAAACATCACTTGGACATCACAAAGTTCTTCAGAGGAGCTGAGTATTAAAGCGATAAGGGATCATCAACCAGGCAAAGCAAAGGAATTGCACCTAGTACTCTCCCAAGTTGCTTAAGGACAGGAGATGAAAATGATAGAGCAGAGATAATAGCATATGGTGTGAATCTTCACTGCAACATAATAGAAGGGTTGAACCACTAACAGCTCACTTAGAAACCTAAAAATGTCTCGAATGTCAATGGGAGAGACTAGCAGGCCAGGTTTCTCACACGGCAATTAAGTTGGCAGCTACTCAAATAAATTGGAAGGCCACCTAAAAGTGGTTTTCTTTAGCCTGTGGAATTCTTTTTTTTTTTTGAGTTGGAGTCTCACTCTGTCGCCCAGACTGGAGTACAGTGGCCAGGAGTGGCCACCGCAGCCTCGACCTGCTGGGCTCCGGCGATCTGACCACCTCAGCCTTCCAAGTAGCAGGTACAGGTGCGTGCTACCACGCCTGGCTAATTTTTGTTTTATTGTAGAGATGAGGTCTCGCCAAGTTGCCCAGGCAGGTCTCGAACCCGCGGGTTCAGGCAATCCACTCACCTCAGCCTCCCAAAGCACGGAATTACAGGCTGAGCCACCGAGCCCGGCTAGCCTGTAGAATTCTGCAAGGCACGGGCCCTGCAGGCCAAGTGTCAGAGTCCAGCCAGTTACCTTCTGAGTTGAATAGAGGATGTCAAAAGCGTGGAAACCACTAACTTCACATAAATATCTGCTTCATAAATGGAGGCCCACAGCTTCCTGATGAAAGGGATACTCCTATCTTTGAGCCAGTCCAGTTCTCTTCCCTTCTTAAAGTTCAGTGGAGCACTCTGAGTATCTTCTAACTCAAATGTTTCCTAGAGCTATTAACTTTCCAAGATCTCTTCCGTCTTTAACCCTGAGGCTATGAGATCTTTGCAGGAGTATTAACAATGAGAAGAGACTAGCCGGGCTCAGTGGCTCAGCCTGTAACCCCGTGCCTTGGGAGGCTGAGGTGAGTGGATTGCCTGAGCCCGCAGGTTCAAGACCCACCTGGGCAACTTGGCAAGACCTCATCTCTATAACAAATCAAAAAATTAGCCGGGCGTGGTAGCGCGCCTGTAATTCCAGCTACTTGGAAGGCTGAGGCGGAAGGATCACCAGAGCCCAGCAGGTCAAGGCTGCGGTGGCCGGGAGCGGCCACGGCACTCCAGTCTGGGCGACAGAGTGAGACTCCGACAAAAAAAAAAAAAAAAAAAAAAAGAAGAGACTACAGGTTAGACTGTGCTTGTTTTATTAGATGAGAAGACTGAGCCTAAGTCAGATGGTAGCATACTTCAAAGCCCTAAAGTCTGCTCCCTAAAAGCAGGCTGGGCTGAGGCACTGGTCAGGACAACCTCCGCAGATAGACAACCCACTTCTCACCCTTGCAAAGCAGCAACCAGAGAAGGGGATGGGAGAGCAGAAGTGCTTGTCATATGGCACTGGCAAATTCTCTAGCCCACCACGTGGCACCAGGACCAAAGTGACCCACACTGAGATCTGGGACCCCATGACAGTAACCTATTGATATCATCCTGGAGATGCAAATGGCACACGCTAACTCAGGCCTTGTTTCAAACCGTTGTCGGCAGTACTTACGGAGTGTCAAAGTCCTTAGCTGCACCCTGGCTGCTTTAGAGCTGCACCACATGTATCGTACACCTACATGCCAGTCTCTATCAATGGAGGCTATACAAACATGACCGAATTCAAACTTCCATAATAACCCTATGAGATAGGAAAACAGACTCAGAAAAGCTCAATCATTTCCCCCAAGTCACACAGCTATTAAAATGATAGATACAGGGTTAGAATGAACCCAGCTCTCTTTGGCTTTACCCCACAACCTTAAAAAGGGAGAAGCTGCTCCCTGACTTTCCTTTTTCATTTGGAACACTGGTCTCTTCAAAGGGAACAAGGACAGGAAGTAGGCAGATGTCCCGCAAGCCAAATCTGATATTTCCCGTGGTGTTTCCTCTTACTAGAATCGTATGCATGAGTCTTTGCATCTGTTCAACAGCATATGTAACCACAAGTTCTTTGCGGCTACTTCCATTGTCCTCTTTCTCAACAAGAAGGACCTCTTTGAGGAAAAAATCAAGAAAGTCCATCTCAGCATTTGTTTTCCAGAATATGACGGTAAGTGCCAGGGGCTGGAGACAATCATAGGGCCTTTTAGTGATGACTCGCCATTGCCTCATTTCCTAGGCCACGGTGACATAAAGGAACTTGTCTTAAGGCAGACACTTGGACATCGGTATAGGGTTGGTTGGTTGGTTTGTTTTTGAGCTGAGGTCCTACTCTGTCACCCAGGCTGGACCTCCCATGTTCAGGAGCTCCTTCCACCTCAGCCTCCTGAGTAGCTGGGATTATAGGCGAGTGCCACCACACCCAGCTAATTGTGTGTTTGTGTGTGTGTGTGTGTGTGTGTGTGTGTGTGTGTGTGTGTAAAGACAAGGTTTTGCTGTGTGTGTGTGTGTGTGTGTGTGTGTGTGTGTGTGTGTGTGTGTGTAAAGACAAGGTTTTGCTATGTTGTCCAGGCTGGTCTTGAACTCCTAGGCTCAAGTAATCTACCCACCTCAGCCTCCCAAAGTTCGGGATTACCACTGTGCATTTACCATTTTGACCATTTATTTTATTTATTTATTTATTTATTTATTTATTTATTTTTTGAGTTGGAGTCTCACTCTGTCACCCAGACTGGAGTGCAGTGGCCGCTCCCGGCCACCACAGCCTCGGCCTGCTGGGCTCCGGTGATCTTTCGCCTCAGCTTTCCGAGTAGCTGGAACTAAGGTGTGCGCTACCACGCCCGGCTAATTTTTTTTTTAATTGTAGAGGTGAGGTCTCACCAAGTTGCCCAGGCGGGTCTCGAACCCACGAGCTCAGGCAATCCACTCACCTCAGCCTCCCAATGAACTCCTAGGCTCAAGTAATCTACCCACCTCAGCCTCCCAAAGTTCGGGATTACCACCGTGCCCAGCCAGTTACAGGGTTTAAATCCAGATTCTCTCAAAGAGAACAGATGTTAGATGCAAGAGAGCCACTGACTATTCGAATGTTCCTTACTAGAAACCAAAAGCAGACTCATAGAGACAACTCTGCTCAGTTTCTCTGTTCAAGTGAGAAACACTGGAGTCCAACAGAGAGAACCGTTCCTCCAAAGGAGGCCCCTAACTACAATTGTCTAGCACAACATTTCAAGGTCAAGTCAATCACTTAAAAAGTAAGTGAACAGATAAGAAGGGTTAACTTACCCACTTCTTCACTATTTTTCTGGAAATTAGGGAACAACTCCTATGAAGACGCGGGGAATTATATCAAGAGCCAGTTCCTTGACCTCAATATGCGAAAAGATGTCAAAGAAATCTACAGTCACATGACCTGTGCTACAGACACACAGAATGTCAAATTTGTGTTTGATGCAGTTACGGATATTATTATCAAAGAAAACCTCAAGGATTGTGGGCTCTTCTAATCCTCACCATTCCTCAGGTATAATTCTATCAACAGGCTTGAAATATGGGTAATTTCAAGCAGAAAATTATAATCAATATATCATGACAAGAAGAATCCATTCCCCTTTGGAGATGGAGTCTGCAATGGGTCTCATACATTCTTTTCAAGTTAGGACAGCTTAAAGAGCAGAAGGCTCAGTACTTGGGTTTTGCAACTTAATACAAAAATGTGAATACTTCATTTCTGAGTCTCGAGTCCTTTAAATATAAAACAGGACTTTGCTGAGGAGCATAAACATGACTGCAGGGAAGGTGCAGAAAAGCTGCTCTGGTCAGGGTAACAGAAAGAAACAATTTAAAAGCTGCTGTTTATTAAATTCAACACCTGGTTTGTAGAATAAACCCAAGCAAAACGCCAAGCCTTCCCTACAGTCTGCAAAAAAACCAATATAAATAAAACCTCAATAAACCTACCATTCCCTTTTTACTAACAGACTCCTATGTGCCTAGCTCAGAGATCTGGCTCACTGGATAAGGGACATGAACTTGCTAAGTTTCTAAGGCACACATCCAAAACCGGTCATCCTTATTAAGCACAGATTATACCTCTGCCCCACAGGCTGTTCAACAGACTGAGTTTCCATTATCTCTATAAATGTTGCTCAGCTATACAAGGTAACTTTCTGAATAAACTTAGAGGACATCAACACACTCTCAATTTTATTGCTGCCACTTCTCTTTCATAGAATTTAGAACTAAAATTCTAAAATTCTCATTTCAACTGCCTCATGCTTCAGAAGAACAAACAAAGACAGCTGAGCTCTTTTTAAGCACAGTTGGGTCTGTGTGAGGCGGGCTGAAAACATCTCCCCAAATGGGCCAACCAGTAAATTACTCCTTTGAACTCCTCAGTGGGGAGAAGCAGCTTGCATTTATCTTGACAGGAGGTGGTAAAGTCAAGTACAGATTTAGCATCTACAACTACTAGTGAGGAAAGCTCCTGGCATCCAAGACTTAGTATGTAAAAGAAAATGTCAGTTAAAATGGAAATTGTTCCTTGGCAGAAACACCCATTCACACGTAGGCTGCTACTAGCAACATTAATACTAGAGAGCCAGATGAGCTTGAAAAACCCTGAAGAATGTATTTGTAGCTGTAGAAACTAAATTCATTTAATAGTCTTTCTGATTCCCTAAAAAGAGAATAACCAGAGAAACTACTCTGGCTACTGAGGGTTTAAAAACTTAATCCAAACAAAAAAACTGGGCATGCCCATCAACAATTCGTTCACTTTCAATTTCATGGATCGCTCTGGCAGTCTGATGAAACCACATACCTCTCTTCAGAGTAATATTTTTAAATGCGTAAAATTCAGGGAAAACCGAATCAAATGCAGTCTATCCATAGCCTCTCTGAAGCTCTGAAGACCTGGGTTAAGAACCTTCACCAGAGCTAAGATTTTGTCTTTTTAGGCCCCAAACGTAATTCATCTCATTTATTATCTCCATATAACACAATTCCACCTCCCCTCAAATAGCACATGGTTGTTACTTCTTTTGTTAACTTTTCCTTGGTCTTTGAATCCAGGTAGAAATGGGTTATGGTCCAAACTGCAAAAGTCAACACGGGATCCTGAGTTATTAATGTTCACACACAGCCTGCCCTACAGTAACTAGAAGGAAAGCAGAGCCAGTGGGACAGGTCTTCTGGCAAAACACTGAGAAATCTCCAACAGAATCAAACAGGGTTGTATTTTAGTCCTCTTCTGTTTCTGGTAGATACCTCAACATTTTTTTTTTTTTTTGAGTCGGAGTCTCGCTCTGTCACCCATGCTGGAGTGCAGAGGCATGCCCATGGCCATAACAGCCTCATCCTGCTGGGTTCAGGAGATCCTTCCACCTCAGCCTTCCAAGTAACTGGAGCCACAAGCATGCACCACCACACCTGGCTAATTTTTTGATATATTGTAGAGACGAGGTCTCGCCAAGTTGCCTGGCTGGTCTCAAGCCCCTGAGCTCAGGCAATCCTCTTGCCTCTGCCTCCCAAAGTGTTGGGATTACATGTGTGAGCCACCGCACCTGCCTAGATATCCCAACTTTTAGATGGCTTATAAACAAATTCACAAAAGTCACCTTGTATGAACACTTTGTAAACAGTTCATCTTGGGGGTAAAACAGTAGCACTTTAAAGCAGCATATTCCACAGCTGTTTCTTATGAGGGTAGGATCTGGTTACATTCATCTTGTTTTCAAGCTAAAACTCTTCTGACGAGTCTACCTGGAATAAAACTCTGGGACCCAGGGCACCTATTCACCTGTACCTTAGAACAAAGTCAGAATAATTTCCTGAAAAACCTGGTCCAGACGTGGCTTTCCTCTGGGTAAAGGTAGGACTTCACCTCAATGCTCTTGATAGGCTTCCAAAAGAGGCACTAACCCTTACCCTAGCTTAATTGTCAGATTCAAAGGCTGTTCCCAAACCTTACACTGCTACAGCTAGAGAAAAGTTGCATTTATACTTCTCCTCTATTTTTACCTCATAAGCACTCTGTGTTCATGAAAAGTACTTTTTGTATAAAATGACTGTTAAGAAAGATTAAAACCAAAATTAAGCCACACTCTGCTGTCTTTCTCTTCTTTTGCCTCATTTTAAATTTACACGGCAGTGCTGGATTTTTATGTACCTTGATAAGCCATCAGGAATTCATTTTTGTCACAAGGTCAGAAACAACTATTCTACCCTATTTTCTGGCACTGCTACCCTAATCCTTAGAATGTTAATGCTAGAAGGAACCTAAAAATATTCCAGGCCTATTGCTAGCAATGTATAGATAGGGAACAGAGGGCCAGGGATGTAAAGTGTCTTCATCAAAATCATACTGCTAAGAACTCCAGCTCTTCGAGATTCAAAGCCTGTGGAAACATCACGCTACCAACAGCCTACCACACACTACAAAGTCAAAGCCAATTCCCCATTCTTCTAAGTGCCTCTCATTCCCAACCAAATCCTTGGTTTTTCATTGTTGTACCACCTTAAATCATGGATATTTAACAAAACCATCTCCAAACTGAGACAAACAGATCTCAAAATGGAATGTGAAAATAGCACAAAATCACACACAAAAAAATGACTTTGCTTGTTGAAGATATGATTTTCTGTTCATATTCTTAGAGGGCAGAGACCTTAATGCACTTCCCTAGCATGGCTAAAAGGACACTGCTGACAATAAACCAAATGTAAATTAGGTTACATCTCATATAAACCTCATGAGTTTTTCTTCTTTAAACCAAAATAAAGTATGATTGACACAAAAGGACAAACATTGTCTGATTCCACTTATATAAGGTACTTAAAACAGTGAAATTCATAGCGTCAGAAAGAAGAATGATGGCTGCCAGGGGTGAAGGCAAGTAGAGGAAAGGGGAGTTACTGTTTAGTGGGTACAAGAGTTTCAGTTGGGGAAGATGAAAAAAAGTTCTGGAAATGGATGGTGGTTAAAGTGTGCAACAGTGTGACTGTTCTTAATGCCACTGAATTGTATACTTAAGAATAATTAAGATGGTAAATTCTGTTACACATATTTTACCACAATTTTTAAAATGGGAAAAAAATACACTATAATTGGAAATTTGCCTCTATATTTTCTCTGGATACCAGATAAAAGCATCAAGAAAATTCAGTCTTAAAAGCAATATAAACAACACATTAACTTGTAACAGTTCCTACTCTGATGATAAAATTCACTTACATGTATACTAAATAGTCCCAGTCAGAGTATTCCTCCCCATCCCCATGGCGAGACATCCAGCATCCAAAACCCACTCTACTTGGAGATGTGCCGTAGACCACAGTGTGCCGGCCATGCTGGGTGGAGAAGGTGGTGAAGGGTGAAGAGCTCCTACCTCCCACGGCCCTCTCTACCCAGCACAGCCCTCGGAGCACAGATTCCAGCAGGACTTCGGTGTTGGGCAGGGACTGCAAGTGAGACAAAGCCTCTGTGGTCCTGCTGGGCAAAAGCATGAAGACATTTTGTGAGGTCAACAGACACACTGGAAGCTGCCTTTTGGTCATGAAAAAGTTAGCACTAGTATGAAAAGAAAACAGATAACTGGATTTAAATGTATAACAAAGCAAACACCTTTTCACCCTGCTTCACGTTTTAGCACAACTTCTAGTTCAACTTCATTTCAGGTCTTCAAAGTGAACATGGGCAAAGGGATGCTGAGAAAAGACCACCATAGTCACAATGAATAATACATCTGTAGGTGCTGTCTTTCTTTCTAGTGCAGTATCATCTTGAGTATCATAAAGAACATTTACAAAGCACTTTTCAAGTGTTATTTCTCCTTGATGAGAACCACAGATTATTAGCTAGAAGGAATAATTTAGGCTAGTCCATCTTTGGTTAACAGATGGGGGAGGTAAGACTAAAAGTGACCTACACAAGATTTCATAGCTAGTTGCAAGTAGAGAAAAGACCAGAACCCCGCCCCTCCATGTAATTTTCCAACTTCATAATATTCTGAGAGGTCTCAGGGCCTTTATCCTACAGGAGCAAGGATGTTCAGGAAGAACAGGTAATTTCTTGTGTTTTGTTATGTTTACTGCAAACTCTTACATGTAAATAAGCCTCTTGGTAAAAACGTCTGGATAATACAAGGGATATTTTGTGTTGGGGGAGGATCCAGAGGATAGGAGGAGATAGATAAACCAGGTTGTACACAACTTAATATTCCAGCTGTCAAAGATCTTAGTTAGTGACTGTGACTACATTGAGATAGTGTATCCCAACAGTGTATTAATATTTATCAGTATTTTATTATTCCTGCTACTTGGTGATTCCCACTAGATTTCAAGAAGAGAAGACATTAGCACTGGGCATACAAAGACTTTTACATGTGTCTCGATCATTTCTCTTACCAAGGTATCTCAAAAAGACTTCCATTCTATAGTTTAGAGTCAGCTAGCTTTGCTTCACCCACCAATTGCAAATGAATATTCATGTCATTATATGTAGTCACCTGTCATAAGATTTTAACTTTAAATTGATGTATCACTTCTCAAAAGAAGATATACGGACAGCCAACAGACACATGAAGAAATGCTCCGTCTCATTCATCATCAGAGAAATGCAAATCAAAACCACACTGAGATACCACTTAACCCCAGTAAGAATGGCCATCATTAATAAAACAAACAACAACAGATGCTGGTGAGGATGTGGAGGAAAAGGAATGCTTCTACATTGCTGGTGTGAATGCAAAGTAGTGCAACCTCTTTGGAAGACAGTGCGGGGATTTCTGAAAGAACTAGAAATGGACCTTCCATATGACCCAGCAATTCCCCTATTGGGAATATATCCAGAGGAACTCAAATCATTCTACAAAAAAGATAACTGCACACATGTTTGTTGTAACTCTATTCACAATAGCAAAAACATGGACCCAAGCATGCTACCCATCGAAGCTGGACTAGATTTTTAAAATGTGGTACATATACACAATGGAATATTACACAGCCATAAAGGACAAACATATGGACTTCACAGCAACTTGCATGGTTTTGATGTCGATCATACTCAGTGATCTATCACAGAAATAAAGAAGAGAGTACCATATATTCTCACTCATAAGCGGATCTTGAACAATTATAATAGTATAAGAAAGGGATTAACAGTAGTGAGAAATTGTCAGGGGAGGGGGGTGGAATTGGCAGTTGAGGGAAACTGCTAGGGGAAGGAGGGGCACACCTCGTCAACAAGTGTACCTGCATAATCAACATTTGTATACCTAATCCTGAATTGTACCCCACATCTTTATAATGAGAAAAAAATTTTGATGTATCCTTCACTTTTCACTGCATAAATGCAGTGAAATAAAATGAAATACAAATAAATGTATGGATATGCTAAGTTTCTTGTTTTGTCTTAATTCTATATGAAAGATAAATATTCTGTATCTAAAATGTAGGAATGTTCATTGACCAAATAGTCCTAATTTTTTTGGTGGAAAGCACTTTATGTATAATACAAAAGGTACTTCTTACTTATTGACAAAAAATAATGCAGTCATTTCACTAGTGATTTTGAAGTTATGTGTTCACTGAAGTTGCTTAATATTTGTGTTATCTTTAATATAAGTTAATCTGAAAATTCAAACTCCAAAATTCAAGTGCCAACATGACACTCAAAGGAAACACCATTGGAGCATTTTAGATTTCAAATTTGGGATGCTAAACTGGTGAGTAGTTAAGGCAAATATTCCAAAAAAGACCCAAAAAACCCAAATACCCACTTCCAGTCCTTTTGGATAAGGGATACTCAGCCTGTATTAGGTCCTATTTAATCACACACCCCAGGTAACTACAGCTGTTTAACATTTCTTATTATACCTCTTATTCCTGAGAAGTCTTGAGTCAGGCCAGGCCTAGGCCTGACATAATAGAAAAAATCATCCTGCCCTGACTTGTTCTGAAGTATGTTGTCCTCAGCAGAGGTAACTCATAAAAGGCAATGAGAGAACTGAGGCTAGGGGAATCCTAAAAACTAAAGATAAAAGGACAAGACCTTGACCAACCTGGAAGTTAGTTCTCCAATGCCATCTAAGACCTTCCTTTTACTTTTTGTTTTTTTGAGTTGGAGTCTCACTCTGTCTGCCAGGCTGGAGTGCAGTGGCACACTCACAGCCACCCCAGCGTCAACCTGCTGGGCTCCAGCAATCCTTCTGCCTCAGCCTTCCAAGTAGCCAGAACTACAGGCACTACCACACCCAGCTAATTTTTGGTTTATTGTAGAGACAAGGTCTTGCCAAGTTGTCCAGGCTGGTCTCAAACCTGTGAGCTCAGGCAATCCACTCTCGTTGGCCTCCCAAAGTGCTGGGATTATAGGCTGAGCCACCGAGCCCAGTCCTTCCTTTTACTTTCTAACAGTTAACAGCAAAATCAAAGTTCAGATCTCCAGGCAGCCTGCTTTTTTTCTCTTGTGCTTGTTGGGAACAATATAACAAAATGTGATGGTCATAAAGCTATGTGGAAAGCTGTGGGAGGTCTAGGCCAGACCTCGGATTTGTACTATAAAGCCTGAAGTAGAACATGATGATTACCTGGCAGCACTAGCAAATGAAGATCACAGTTTTTAAAACCAGTATTACATATGAAAAGGAAAGATTCTACAAGAACAAAAATCGGAGGAAATTAATGCTGTTTTAGGTTTGTGCAAATGAGTAGAGGACTGGGATTTTTTTGAGCACGTGAAAGGGGAAAAAAAAATCAATGGTAGGTTTTTAATAGGCACGAGAGACTGACTTCACTGTATAATACAATAGTTATAATATAATTATAACTATAATACAGCAAGGAGTTCTGAACAGGAAACTCCAGAACTATGTCACACACGCTAAGCATATTCTGAATACATATATTAAGTAACTAGTCAGGTCAAGCAAGAATGTCCTAAGAAAGTCACAGCTACACACAGAGAATAGTGGCCAAGATATAAGAATACAGGGCAAGTGAATAAACCAGAAAAACCAGCAGTTCAGTGAAAATTTTTAAATGATGCACTGTGAATTAGAGATTAAGAATTCCAACTGTCCAAAATGATCCTCTTATGAATAATTCTAAAGGTTTTTGTGATTTTTCATGCCAGGAGGCAAAATTCATTGCAAGGCTGAGAGTATACAGCTAGGGAAGACTGTCCATTAAGGAGAATGCTCCTCTCTACACAGAGACTAATGGATGGCAATTCTACTGCCCCAGGCTTTCATTAGGAGGCGAAGTGCAGCAAAATAAAGCTATTGCTGCAATCCTTCCTAAGGTCTGTTTACCGTTCTTTATGCATTAAACTTTAATTTTCTTATATACGCTGACTTCTTAGATGGTCCAAAGCCTAGCCACCTGAAACATTATCCATCACAAATCTCCAGCATTCTCCAGAGAAAACACACAAGGCCAATTTTTAGCTGCTTTGATTTATAAATGTCAATCCTCTTTTTTCAGGCTAGTAGATTTGATGTCTCATCCATGTTCTTGCCCTGCCATAAGGAAAGATCTTTTATTTCAAATACAATTTAGTGATTCATAAGCCTGGCTGAATCACCTTTTAAAAATTATAGTCTGAGCCAGGCTCGGTGGCTCAGCCTGTAATCCTGTGCCTTTGGGAGGCTGAGGTGAGTGGATTGCCTGAGCCCGCGGGTTCGAGACCCGCCTGGGCAGCGAGACCTCATCTCTACAATAAATCAAAAAATCAGCCAGGCGTGGTAGCGCGTGCCTGTAATTCAGGCTACTCAGAAGGCTGAGACGGAAGGATCGCTGGAGCCCAGCAGGCGAGGCTGCGGTGGCCGGGAGTGGCCACTGCACTCCAGTCTGGGTGACCGAGTGAGACTCCAACTCAAAAAAAAAACTATAGTCTGCCAGCCCACCAGCCAAAAGTCAATCTCTGAGAAGGGTCCAAGTGATTTTTTTTTTTTTTGAGTCAGTCTCACTCAGTTGCCCAGGCTGGAGTAGTGCAGTGGCATACTCCCGGCCACCGCAGCCTTGACCAGCTGGGCTCAGGTGATTCCTCCATTTCAACCTTCCAAGTAGCTGGAACTACAAGTGTGTGCCACCATGCCCAGCTAATTTTTTGATTTATTGTAGAGACGTGGTCTCAACATGTTGCCCAGGCTGGTCCTGAACCCTGGGCTCAGGCAATCCTCTCGCCTCTGCCTCCCAAAGTGTTGGCATTACAGTCATGAGTCACCATCCCCAGCTAAGTCCAAGTGATTTTTAATTAAGTTATATTTGAAAACTACTGATCTAAACTGCTTCCCCGTGTCCTCAAGGAATGCAGATAATTTAGTAAGTTACTTGGAATGGTAGAGTAAGCATTGTCTTCATGTAAACAGAGAACAAATGTCAATGGTACAGAGAGAGAAGTGGGGAACTACTGTGTTTCATTAACATGAACATATCAAATAGACACATTCAAATGAAAATACAAAATGCATTTCAAAGAAAAAAGAACTTTTTTGGATTATTGGTTATTTTAGATTATCAACAACACCATTCCATTAGTCCAGAGTACAGAAAAGGCTACAGTTGAAAACAATATTCCACGAGTTCTCATTTCCAGATGCTCCTATATTACACAATACAATAAGGAAAAGACATATTGAGAATGGATAAGAACCATTAACCCTATTTACATTGTGGGTACTGAGTCAATCACCAACTGAAGCCCATCATTTTTTCTTTCAGATCAAGGTTTCCCACACCTAAAGAAAATTTTGTTAGATAATACGTGTTATTATCTGCATAGTTGTAATTTTCCAGAAAGAGAATGGAAAAAAAAATACCAGTAAAGGCACTGAACTGCTGTGGCTTGCTTTCTTTGATGACCACCAACTTTTATTTTTTTTAAACTAGTGAAAGGTCACATCAAAAGATGAAATAGAATCCAATCCAAAAAGATTGGACCCCAAAGGCACTGCTCCAACTACTGATGTGAAACGCTCAAAACGCATTCTCTTCATTTGCCTTCCCCAATGGACCATTCAATATTTAAGGACATTTGCTGTACATGACACAAAAGGATCTGCAGGCTGAAGTGAAGATAGCTCTCCATACAAGCAAAATGTAAATCTAGAAAATGAATTGTGCCTGCACATCACTTGAACACAGATATGACGTATAACCTGAGTCAACAAAACTAACACACCAAAGGACTAATCTTCAGGAAACCCTTCTACCTAAGCCCATTCTCAAAGGCCAAAGCATACTATGCAGAGGCAAAAAGAAACAGAAGACAGTATTTCTAGAAAAGAGTAGTTACAAACAGGAGCAAACCTGGACTCTTTACTCACCATTTTAATACTGCTGCCAACTATAACAGATTAAAATCTGTACACATGACAAAGTGGAAAAAAGTACCAAAAGGCAACAGTTTCAGCAAAAGAACATACTGACTAAGGATTACTACAGTTAACATCGCTACAGTAAAAACAATGGCAAACAGGGATTTGGCACCACATTTACAAAGTAAAAGCATGCACTGTTAATACACTTTGGATGGCTCGCAACAGAAAAGGGCATGAAGATGGAAACAAGGGGCACCTTGTACAAAACTCCATACGACTGAGACAAACAAACAATAATCAAAGTGGTCAATTTAGTAGATATGTAGCAGCAGTCATTGGTTTGGAATTTAGCAATTTGCATTTCTGATTGGCAGCTGTCCTAGGTGTGTCTGTATCCAAGAAGATGACTTTATCACACTATATCAGCATTTATCTAGTCATTTAGTAATCAACACTAACAAGCTGAACCTTCAACCATAAGCTTAAAGAGAGAGCTAGAATCTCACTGAAGAACTCTCCAATTTAATTACTGTTTAGAAACCAAAATGGTACTCTGAGCAAGACAGTAACATAAATTGTATCCAAAAAAGCTATATTTATAGCCCCAGTAACTGGAAATAATTTTAAGTAATTATGGAAATACTATAGTCTGACCATATCAAGAGTTAAAAACAAAGAGTTCCTACTAAGAGGAGTATTTTCAAGATGATCTGGTCACATCATATGCATAGTTAAGATTGTTTTAATAAAGATTCTTTTGCAAACAAAGAAATAAAATTTAGTAAAGTTATTCTTCTCTTGGTGAAAAAACTTTAAAAATGAACTACTGGTGGTTTGTTAAGAAAGGGGGGAAAGTAAGCTACATATTAAAGTTCTGGAATGCAGCACCTCAATCCCACATCTGCTGAAACATTTGAGATTATGAAATCCAAGAGATGTCCTGAAGGTCGAATCATACTTTATAGTTGTTCCAATTCCAATGTCTGACTTTAGCATCTCATATCACTGAAAAGGTCCCTAATACAGAAGATTGTGCTCAAGAGTGTTAAGGTTCTGCATGCTGCTGCCATTCCCTGGTCCCGTTCTTGCTTGCAGCTGCCCCATGAGACTGCAAAAGATGTCTGCTCTCAACACTCCACACTGCAGTAACTAGAAGAGAAGAACATTCGCAATTAGAGAAAGTGTACAAAGCTAAGAGACATCACTGTAGCACCACAACAAGATTATCTGAAGTTTTACCTTTCACAAACCACACTTGTCAATACAGCCCACATTCCTTTAAGTTGTTTTTAATGATGACATCTGTAACAGCATCAAAAACAAACTGCACATTCTTGGTGTCTGTGGCGCAAGTGAAGTGAGTATAGATCTCCTTGGTGTCTTTTCTTCTGTTCAGATCTTCAAACTGGCACTGAATATAAGCAGCCGCCTCTTCATATGTATTGGAACCTGAAACAGACACCCAATATTCTCAGTTCAAATGATAACAGCTGCCTGAACTCAACTAAGTCAGACCATCACTATTCACTTATGAAGAGTGGGAATATAATCCAATTAAATGTGGAAAGAATTTTTCTATATTTCTATAATCATTTGATGTTTCTATAATCAGATTCTTCATGAGAGCAGACTCTCATGGTGACTAAAATAAAATCATCACACCGACAAACTGAGGAAAACAACTTTATTTTTCCCGTTTCATTTAGATCTTTTTGGCTAAAAAAATCTAGAAAGTATAAAAAGAAACTAGGGAAGTCAGGAGGATGCACTTCTAGAAAACAGAATTGTTTAAAGGGTCAGAGAGAAGCTGTGCTCCTCAGAGTGATCTTGAGATTAAACAATTCAGCCGGGCTCGGTGGCTCAGCCTGTAATCCCAGCACTTTGGGAGGCTGAGGTGAGTGGACTGCCTGAGCCCGCGGGTTCGAGACCCACCTGGGCAACTTGGCGAGACCTCATCACTACAATAAATCAAAAATTAGCCGGGTGTGGTAGTGCACGCCTGTAGTTCCAGCTACTTGGAAGGCTGAGGTGGAAGGATTGCCGGAGCCTAGCAGGTCAAGGCTGTAGTGGCCGGGAGCGGCCACTGCACTCCAGTCTGGGTGACAGAGTAAGAAGCCAACTCAAAAAAAAACCAAAACAATTCAAAAGAGTCAGTCAGTCTTTTCAAAATCATCCCACAGTTTTAAGGGGGGTTAACCTCAGAGTCTTAAGGTAATCATTTAAATAGGGAAAGGCAATGCACTTAAACAGGGTGAATTTTGTGGTTTGTGAATTGTATCTAAATAAAGTTATTTGTTTAAAAAGGGAAAGAGGCGATGGAAATCAAAAGTAAACTCTGTCTCAGCAACAATTGCAGGTCAGGTGCAGTGGCTTATCCCTGTAATCTGAGCACTTTGGAAGACCAAGGTGAGGACAGCTTAAAGACCAGGAGTTCAAGACTAGCCTGGACAACACAGCAAGAGGCCTCTCTACAAAAAATAAAAATGTTAAAAAAAAAAATTAGCCAGGCTCGGTGGCTCAGCCTGTAATCCCGCGCCTTTGGGAGGCTGAAGTGAGTAGATTGCCTGAGCCCGCGGATTCGAGACCCGCCTGGCAGGCGAGACCTCATCTCTACAGTAAATCAAAAATTAGCCAGGCGTGGTAGCATGCTCCTGCAGTTCCATCTACTTGGAAGGCTGAGGCGTAAGGATCACCAGAGCCCAGCAGGTCGAGGCTGCAGTGGCCGGGAGCGGCCACTGCACTCCAGTCTGGGTGACAGTGAGACTCCAACTCAAAAAAAAAAAAAAAAAAAAATTAGTCAGGCATGGTGGTGTGCACCTGTATTCCTAGCTACTCAAAGTTCAAGGTTTCAGTAAACCATGATTGCGCCACTACACTCCAGCCTGGGCAACGGAGTGAGTTCCTGTCTCAAAAAACAAAAACAAAAAAACCCCAACACTTGTAATTAACACTATCAATCACCTGCTTCTTACACCATCTTGTCTATTTATGCAGTCTTTAAAGGAGCCTTAGAAACTGGTTGCAAAGCCAAGGGAAATGCAACAAACACAATACACAATTATTCCAATAAACTAGGCTATTTTCAATGACATTGAGCACGACAAAAAATAACAAAGTACATAAAGAAGACTAGATAACAAAGAAGAGCTTAGGAAAGAAAGGGATATTAATTAAACAGTATTTTAAGAACTAAAGGAAAACAGCTTTGTAGGTGCTTGATGTCGATTTTTTTTAATCTGGAGAACAACCTCTGTAAAAGAAAGGAGGCAGATGAGTGAAAAGTGTATTTCATCTGGTAGGAACAGATACTAATACCTAGTAAGTAAGGATTGTGGGAATCTTTATGAAGAATGAAGTCCATGGAGAATAGGCTTAAAAGTTCACAATAACAAAATGGCTGATATTCAAGGTTCTTTACTTTGGGTGAAGATTCCCAGCTGGGCCTTCAGCATTAATGTCAATCTTTTTATTTGTCTTGTGTAATATTTCTCTCCTCATCCCAAAGCTTGGCTACTTCCTATAAACTCACCTACTACTTGCCTCCCTCTCTCCTTATTCTGAATAGCCACATTTCCAACTTCCCTGAGAAGGCAGAAGCCATGAGGATTAAACTACAGCTCAACTTTTTAGCCCACCACTTTGCTTCAAATGTTACCTATCTGCGTTTATTGCGTGGTCTTGTAGGTGTCTTACTTCCTGCTAAAAAAAATCAATTGCTCTTAGACTCTTTTTTAGTATTAAGAGTAATTCACAGAATTATTTTAAAGTGTATAATTCAGTGGCATTTAGTGTATTCGCAATGGTACGCAGCCAGCACCTCTCTCGTCTGAAAACTTTTTCAAGCCGGGCTTGGTGGCTCAGCCTGTAATCCCATGCCTTTGGGAGGCTGAGGTGAGTGGATTGCCTGAGCCTGAGGGTTCAAGACCCGCCTGG
>NW_007249192.1:83530-93820 GCF_000164805.1 Carlito syrichta
AAAAAAAAAAAAAAAAGAAAAAGAAAATTTTTTCACCATCCCCTTCCCATTAGGTAATTACTCCCCATTCTCTCCACTTCACCATCCTCTGGTAACCACCAATATGCTTTCTGTCTCTACCGATTTACCTATTCTGGATATATCATAGAAAAGAAATCTCACAATACATGACCTTTTGTGTCTGGCTTCTTGTATTTAGCACAATGTTTCTGAGGTTCATCCAAGTTGTAGCATCTACTATTCCTTTACATGGGTAAATAATATTCACTGAATGCATATATAATACCACAGTGTTTATCCACATGGGTCCTATCTAGACTATTAATTCCTTTTCCCCCACTTGCCTGGAAATCTTGCTTCATTAATTACATGAATTTTTTGTTAGTTTACGATTTCTCTTTTGCTTGTAGGACCTTCTCCAACCCCGTAAACATTCTTAAATCTCCCCTTCCCTTTAACCCACACTGCTCAAGAGTAGTCTACACTTGTCTTCATTTCTTCACTTCCTCCTCAGTAATTCACTGTGCATAGCCCTCCTCTCACCTTTGCACTGACACCATGCTCAGTAAGAGTCAACAAAGCCGGGCTCGGTGGCTCAGCCTGTAATCCCGCGCCTTTGGGAGGCTGAGGTGAGTGGATTGCCTGAGCCCGCGGGTTCGACACCCGCCTGGGCAGCGAGACCTCATCTCTACAATAAATCAAAAAATCAGCCGGGCATGGTAGCACGCGCCTGTAGTTCCAGCTACTTGGAAGGCTGAGGCGGAAGGATCGCCAGAGCCCAGCAGGTCGAGGTTGCGGTGGCCGGGAACGGCCACTGCACTCCAGTCTGGGCGACAGAGTGAGACTCCAACTCAAAAAAAAAAAAAAAAAGAGTCAACAACTTTCTACATGCTAACTCCAAAGGCCATTTTTCAGTGTGTATCTTACTTTATTTATCTGCAGATGACATTGTTGACTAAAATGCTTAGTCAACTCACTTTTTAAACTCTTTTGTGTTTGTCTGTTTTTATGATACTTTGGCTCTCCTGGGTCTTCTCTTTGTATCCTTTATAAACCTTTCTTTCTCTCCTGCCAGTACAAGCTGGTATTCTCTCTCATTCTACCCATGGTCCTGTACTCTCCTTTTTTTAAAAAAAAATCACCTACCTAGATCATTTCATCCATTTCTATGTTTTAATTACTGACAATCTCAGATCAATCTATCAAACCCCAATCTCTCCTCAAGCTCAAGTATTAGATATCGGCCGGGCTCAGTGGCTCGACCTGTAATCCCAGCGCTTTGGGAGGCCGAGGTGAGTCAATTGCCTGAGCCCACGGGTTCGAGACCTGCCTAGGCAACTTGGCAAGACCTCATCTCTACAATAAATAAAAAAACTAGCTGGGCGTGGTAGCGTGCGCCTGTAGTTCCAGCTACTTGGAAGGCTGAGGCGGAAGGATAGCCGGAGCCCAGCTGGCGAGGCTGTGGTGGCCGGGAGCGGCCACTGCACTCCAGTCTGAGCGACAGAGTGAGACTCCAACTCAAAAAAAAAGTTATTAGATATCATCTACATGTCCCACAGATAACATTTCAACATTCCTAAATATGAATTCAGATCACAGCACCAACATCCAAGGTAGAAATCTGGGAGTGCCATTAACTCTCCCCAGTTCCTTTCCCTTGCTATATATACCCACCCTTTCACTTTTAAAAAAAATTTTTTTATTATAAAGATGTGGAGTACAATTCAGGGTTAGGTATACAAACGTTGATTATGCAGGTACCCTTGTTGATGAGGTATGCCCCTCCCTCTCTTAGCAGTTTCCTCAACTGCCAATCCTACCCCCCGCCCCTGATAGTTTCCCACTACTGCCAGTCTCTTTCTTACAGTATTATAATTGTTCAAGGTTCGCTTGTAAGTGAGAACATATGGTACTCTGTTCTTTGTTTCTGTGATAGATCACTGAGTATGATCAACTCCAAATCCATCCAAGTTGCTGTTAAGTCCATACATTTGTCTTTCTTTATGGTTCTTTTACTTTTTATAGAAAGCATTTACACTTTCTCAGCTAACAAGAGTTCCTCTTTCCTGGAAATACCCGACTCTGATCATAAGTTACACAGTAGTGCAGCCGTGGCAGTCATGTCTGTGCCTCTGAACTCAGCTGTTTGACTGGCCTATGGATTTCCTGTGGCCGCAACCTCTCTGCTAGGAATCTGAAACTGGGGCCAACCAATCACGGTCTAGCCTGGTCTTTTTAATGGAGGAGACACAGAGACTGTGGCAAGGTTATCTTTTATCAAATACACTGAATAGCAGAGAAAGTTGGTAAGAAGATAAATAATTAAAAATAGAGAAAAGTGCTTCCAGGGTTCCCGACAGCTTTCCATTTCCTAATTCGAATTGCATTCTAAGACCTGGCTGCATTCTTACCCTTGGCTTCTATAATATACCCCTTGATCCTCATCACAAGTTTTTATTTGCATTTGCGTCGTAAGAGAGTCCTTACTAATGCAAATCCCTTACCATCTATCTGTATTGCCATTTACTACATCATCTTTCTAAAGCACAGTTTCCACTGTATCACGTACCCCACTTCAAATCCTTCAATTGATCATTAGTGTCTCAGCACATGCTATAAGCCCCTCCACAAGTTGATCCCTGACTATCTCTCTGACCATTCCTCCCTACCATTTTAAACCTCAGTAATACCAAATTCCTTCTAGGTTCCAGAACAAGTCATACCATTTTTCTACCTCCATATTTTCATATATGCAATTCCCTTTTTAAAAATGCTTTTATTCCCATGTCCATCTGATGATTTATAATACAACCTCTTAGTAGCTTATTTGTCATTTCCTCTAGGAAGAAACAACACTGACTCTATCAAAAGTAACCACTTCTGTTCTGCTTCTATTAATGTACATTTTACACTACAATGAAATTACATATGTGTGCCCCTCCGTCTACAACTAGATGTCAGTTTCTTGAACACAATGACTGCATCTCATCCTTGCAGTCATTTTCTTGGACATATATCAAGTTTTAATTTTTTTCTAGTTCAAGCTACCACCCATACGCAACCTCCTTTAGCAAAGATTACAGGTACGTACCACTGTGCCCAGCTACCAGATTTTAATTTGTATCCTCTTTATTTTCCTGATGAAATGAGAACAGAAATTTAAAATAAACACAGAAAACTTGATTATGTCTGAAACAGCACTCTAGACTTGAGGGTTAAACACTTACCTGTGTATTCTGGATAACAGATAGTTAATGGACTCCTCTTTATTTTTTCCTCAAAAAGGTCTTTCTTGTTAAGGAAGAGAATGATTGAAGTGTCTGTAAACCATTTGTTATTACAAATGCTGTCAAACAGTTTCATGCTCTCGTGCATTCGGTTCTGAAAGGAAACAAAGGATGATAAGTCAGTAGCACATAGTAAAAGCCCTTAGTGTAATGAAAAACAGACTGATAGCCGGGCTTGGTGGCTCAGCCTGTAATCCTGCGCTTTGGGAGGCTGAGGTGAGTGGATTGCCTGAGCCCGTGGGTTCGAGACCCGCCTGGACAACTTGGCGAGACCTCATCTCTACAATAAATCAAAAAAATTAGCCGGGCGTGGTAGCACGCACCTGTAGTTCCAGCTAGTTGGAAGGCTGAAGTGGAAGGATCGCCGGAGGCCAGCAGGTCGAGGCTGTGGTGGCCGGGAGCGGCCACTGCACTCCAGTCTGGGTGACAGAGTGAGACTTCAACCCTCCCCCCACCAAAAAAAAAAAGAAAAACAGACTGACAAGTTTTAAAGCATTGAATGGCATTCATGAAAATAAATCAGATACTGATAACACGGAAAGCCGAGTCAGCCCTCACTTTTGTAATTCTTAGGGGTGAGGAGGTAGGAAGAAGGCCTGGTTGACATGAGAACTTAATCCTTTCCACAAACAACGTGGCTATCACATCTCTTTAAGAGTAACAGGGGCTGGGCACAGTGGCTTACACCTATAATCCCAGCACTTTGGAAGTCTATGGCGGGAGGACTGCTTGAGCCCAGGAGTTCAAGATCTGCCTAGGCAACATCATCTCTACAAAAAATTAAAAAGTTAGCTGGATGTGGTGGTGCATGCCTATTCAGGAGGCTGAGGCAGAAGGATCGCCTGAGCCCAGGTCAAGGCTGTGGTGAGCTGTGATCATGCCACTGCACTCCAGCCTGGGGGGTCAGAGAGAGACCCTGACTCAAAAAAGAGTAATAGGGCATAGATCAATATTTTGGAAATATAGTTTCACTAACAAGTTTTGGTTCAGTAAGCAAATGGATGCACAAAGATTTCCTAGGAGTTATTTTCCATTTCCAGGCTACATGAGCCAAGCTTTGCATCAGAAACTCCAACATACCATTTCCTCATCCTCAGCCAGAACAAGGTCATAATCACTGAGGGCCACACAGAAGATAATTGCTGTCACGCCCTCAAAACAGTGGATCCACTTTTTTCGTTCTGATCTTTGGCCACCTACATCAAACATCCTGAGTAAGGGGGAGAAAACACAAGTTCAGCAAAATTCCACATACAACTCTCCTTAAAATGAAATGACTGAGAAACCTCCCACTAGTGTATATTCAAAACCTCATTTATAATACAAAAGACAAACAAGGAGCAGATAAAACGTAGTCAAAATAATTATCTGTGGCTAAAAGTAAAACAGAACATGAGAATATCTGCAAATAGTCTAACTTCTCATTTTAGATAATAAGTTGAGCCTCTTATCAAAGCTTGTATCAGATGTGAGAAAAGTTAGCAGAATAAGCACTGAGATGGATTAAGAAGAAAAAAGGAAAAGCTAAACAATATAGTTTAAGTTAATAACAATAACTAGTATTTATTGAGTGTTTACCATGGTGCCAGACACTACCCTAACCATCTTAAAAACATTAACTTGTTTTGCCCTTATAATACTCCTGTGTTGTTACTATTATCCTCGCTATACAGATGAAAACATTGAGGCACACTCAATGTTAAATAACTTGCCCAAGGGCACACTACTAACAAATAGGTATTGGGGATCTGAACCCAAGTACCCCAACTCCACCACCCATGCTCTTATCCACATGGCCTCTCCGCCTCTTAAAATGGTTTGCTGACAAATCCCCAACTTGCATTCTGCTTCCATAACCTCTCCCTACTTATTCAAAAGTTTGTTTTCCTTATTTTAAAGAAAAAATATTTTAGAGATTAATTATTTAAAAAATAAGTTATTTTACGGGAGGACTCTAAGAACCCAATATCTAAAAAACCCCTTAACCAGTATTTCCAAACTCCAAGTCTTCCTTAAACTTAATTAATAATAACAAAATCTTGACTGTTCATAAATTTTGTTCCACTCCAGAATAGTTTTGATCTAGTACTCTCTTCTGGGGGGCTAACTTGATATCCCGAGTCAACTCCTGGACTTCTATCAACAGGGTCCTCAGCTACCTTCTATAATAAAAAAAAAAAAAATCTGCACTGCTTTGTCTTACAGCTAATATACTTGGGTCTAATAATGTATGCATACAAATGGCCAGATCCTCTTAAGATCTTTGGTTGATGAAAATTACAAAATTTTTAAGAACTAAATTCTACCAAACTGGTTTAAACATGTCAGATCTATGATGACTTGGGGCCTACATTTCCAGGTATTTTTCCCCCAGAGAGTGAAAGAAAGAAGACACAGATAGTGACTTCTCAATGGATGTTTGAAAGAGAACATCCACCATCTCTTTATGACCCAACTCTTCCCTTGGGTTGACCCTGCACAGTGCTTGTCAACCTTTGGTCATGATGCCTGGAATCACAAGTTGGCTTTTACCCGGGGGCATATTATGCATTTTAGAGAGCTTATCATGTATTTCACCATGGAAGTCTTAAGGGAAAGCATACCAACACACCAATGATATCAGTTTACTCCCCCATTTTCTTCCATAAAGTTGATAAAACTGAGAGAACACTGTGCAGTTCCAAAGTGGGCTTTTAGCACATATTAACATTTACAATATCATTCACTAACAGATCAACATTTTATAAACATTACCTCATTAACTGAGAGGCAAGTAAGCAATTACACAATGCCTTGCATATGGTAGATGCTCAATAAATGTTTGAATAAATGGATAGTGGTTTTGCCTAGAGAGAAGAGGAAAAGGAAGAAGTGATAGTACTTCATAACAAGATATCTACATCCCAACAATCAAGTGGGTGTGTCACCTTAATTAGATCTGGCTATTGATCCTGGCATAAAAAGACAGGATTTGCCTAACTCTGGATCTATGACAACATCAACAAGAAAGTTTCCCACACTAAATAATGGTCATAACATTTAATTTTAAATGGATTACAAATCTTATACCACACAGAGACATCTCATTCTTATGACCTCACAGGTGATAATCCATATGGTTTTTGCTGCTCTTGTTAAATAAATTCATCAGTACTAAAGATAAGCAGCAAGTATATTCTAAAAGCATTCAGTTGAACTGCTATTTTCTTGCACCACATTTCAAATCTGGTTTGACATATTAAGATTAAAAGGCTCAACAGTTATCTAGTAAAATGTAAATCCTGTGTGGATTTCACAAATCTCGTGGAGCAAGTTTCCAAAAAAGAATACAGAGAATCTGAGGTAGTAGTTACACTTCTATGAAATAATGCGACCACAATCTACATATAAGCATAATGAACTAATTTAAAAGTACATCACATATTGTAAGAGTAAAGTTTATGCCTGATCTCAAAGGTCACCAACACAGAAAGCCAGAACCAAAAAATCCAATTCTAATATTTATAAAAAACCATTATCAGAGACAAGCTGAAGCCTGTTTCATAATTACTAATGCTAATGAGAAAATTCTTTGTATTAGAATACTATATTAGACTACTAGAATTTTCTCTAAAACAATCACTGTTTATACGTCATCATACTGTCCCCTAATGCCTCTCCTCAACTCTTATTTTCCATCCCACACTGTATATTAAGAACTTACACTATGATACTATGCACAAATCATTCCAAGAGCCATGATAATACTAGACCCATTCATTAAACTTAAAAGGAAATTCAAACCAATAAGAAAGAAGTGACACTGATGAAAAAAGCATTTCTATTTTAGTATCAACTTGGCAGTAAAAGACCACATAACTAACCAAAAAAACTGGTTTCTACCTACTTAACACTATTGTTATCCTACTTAAAAAAAAAAAAACTCAACACCTGTTTTGGTGATTCTAACAAAAAAGCAGCTGAAATAAAATTAAAAATAAAACAAACAATAACATGATTAACTATTGGTAGGTATGATACAATTTAACTTTGAATTTAAATTCCTCCAAATGGACACAAATGTCTGATACCATGTGGAAAAAAAAAGTTTGGGCCACTATTCAGTTAAAGTATTCAAATAATGGTTGATGAATATGGTAAGTTTCTAATCCAAGGAATACTACTTAGAGAAATTTCACCACGATGAAGAGACGCTAACTAAGAGAAAGATATTTGCATTAGCAAATAGGCTAATGACTTACTTGAAGTATAGGTCTTTGAAGGTGAAATGCGTTTCCACAATGCCTGTGGTCTTCACTCTTGTCCGAAGAACATCTTGCTGAGTTGGAATGTAGTTGGTTTGGGATATTCTATCCAAATCATTTAGATAACTAAACAAAATAAACATATATTTTTACTTAATGATGCACAGCAAGTCAACAGACTCAGTTCCTTGCCAAAAGGAGATTCTGAATCTGTCACTAAAGTGGCAGAACAAAATCAGATCTTTAGTATCACAGAAATGATAACATGAAAAAATGTGCATCGAGCATTGACAATTAAAGTAGGGTGTATATATACACTAACAAAAGTGGGTTCTGGCTGGGCATTTGGTGGTTAACACCTGTAACCTCAAAATTATTTAGTCTGGCTGAGGCAGGAGGACTGCTTGAGGCCTGGAGTTTGAGACCAGCCTAGGCAACAGAGCAAGTCCTTGTCTCAAATAAAAATTAGTCAAGCATGGTGGCATAGGCCTATAGTCCCAGCTACTTGGGAGGCTGAGGTAGATTACTTGAGACTAGGAGTTAGAGGCTGCAGTAAGCTATGATCACGCCACTGCACTTCACCCTGAGCACAGAGCAAGATCCGGTCTCAAAAAAAAAAGTGGTTTTAATTCTACAGAATTAAATTGGGAAGGCCAATTAAAAATTAAAACAACCGGAAATGTTACCCTTATTAAAGAAAAATTGCTGAAATTTTTTTTTGCTGTTTTATTTTATTAAATTACTGAAATTTAATACTAAATCAACTATTTAATTTAATACCAAATCCAAACCAAACCAAAAGTCCTCAGACACTTAAACTTCATAGGTTATTTGTATTTTTAACCATTTGACAGGACATTAGAGAATGGTGTTTGAATTACCAAAATTAAGAAGAGAACTACAGTCATCTGTAGAACGAATCTTTTCTGTTTCCTGAAGAATTGAGGGGTTTTGGTTATTATTATCTAAGCCAAAAACAAATTGTAAATGTCTTCAAAAAATTTTAATTTGTTCACTGAAATAATTAAAAGACTGCTTCAAAGCTACATTATTTGCTGATTCCAGGCTAGAAAACTGAAGAGCAGGTGACACCAATATAAGTGAATCATTCATGACCTATAAAACCCAATACTATCAATAATGTAAAGAGGTAAGCTGAGATCAACTATTATGAAAAAAGGTCAGGCGCAGTGACTTGTGCCTGTAATCCCAGCACTTTGGGAAGCCAAGACTGGAGAATCACTTTAGTCCAGTTCAAGACCAGCCTAGGCAACATAGTGAGACCTTACTTCCACACACACACACACACACACACCTAAAAAAAAATCAAAAAATTAGCTGGGCATGGTTGCACACGCCTATAATCCCAGCTACTCAGGAGGCTGAGGTGAGAGGTTCACTTGAGCCCAGGAGTTTGAGGCTGCAGTAAGCTGTGATTTGCCTCTGCTCTCCAGCCCAGGCAACAGACTGAAATTCCAACTCTATAAAGCACATGTATTAGAGGATTCAGAGCTTATTGAACATATGATGAAAAAAGCAATTATAGTCTGCCTTTGCTGATCACTGGGAGAATTATTTAAGGTATCAATACCTGCAATTAAAACATATTATTAAAAGGTGGGCAAGAATCCTAAAATTTTTCTAAAGCCAACTTTTCACTGAAAGAACCAAGTTCTTCAAATATAGTCATACACCACATAACAACTTTTCAATCAACAACAGACCACGGATAAATATCAAAATGGTCCCATATACTTATAGTGAAACTAAAAATTGTTTACCCCCTCATGACATTACAGCCATCATAATGTTATCAGTGCACAATGCATTACATTTTCTTTGTTTAGATACACAAATACCACTGTGTTACAACTGCCTACAGTATTTAGAACAGTAACATGCTGTGCAGGCTTGTAACCTACCAGTAACAGGCTATACCATACAGCCTAGTGTGTAGTAGGTCATACACCATCCAGGTTTGTGTAAGTACATGCTATGATTGTTCACTGACAAAATTGCCTAACAATGCATTTCTCAGAGCATAAGCCCATTGTTATGCATCACATAACTGTATCATTTAATTCCTTCTTACAACAATTTAAGCTAAAATGAGGACGGAAAAAGTAGGAAAATAATAATACTAGAGAAAATACCCTAATGTTTAAAAGTGCTCTGACCACCGGGTACAGTGGCTCACACCTGTAATCTCAGCTCTCTGGGAGAGGCAGAGACGAGAGGACTGCCTGAGCCAGGGTTCGAGACCAACCTGGGCAACATGGCAAGACCTTGTCTCTACAATAAATCAAAAAATTACCCGGGTATGGTGGCATGCACCTGTAGTTGAAGCTACTTGGAAGGCTGAGGTGGAAGGATCGCTTGGCCCAGGAGGTCGAGGCTGCGGTGGCTGGGTACAGTGGCTCAAGCCTGTAATCCCAGCACTTTGGAGAGCTGAAGTAAGAGGACTGCCTGAGTCCAAGGGTTCAAGAACAGCCTGGGCAACTTGGTGAGCCCTCATCTCTACAATAAATCAAAAAATTAGCCAGGCACAGTGGCATACGACTGTAGTTCCAGCTATTTGGAAAGCTGAGGTGGAAGGATTGCCTGAGCCCAGCAGGTTGAGGCTGCCATGAGTGTGCCACTGCACTCCAGCCTGGGCGACAGAGTGAGACTCTGACTCAAAGAAAAAAAAAAATTTTTTTTTAAATTTTTTTTTTTTGAGTTGGAGTCTCACTCTGTTGCCCAGACTGGAGTGCAGTGGC
>NW_007249192.1:94087-102896 GCF_000164805.1 Carlito syrichta
GGTCTTGAACCTGCAGGCTCAGGCAATCCACTCACCTCAGCCTCCCAAAGGCGCCGGATTACAGGCTGAGCCACCGAGTCCAGCAAAAAAAATTTTTTTAAATAAAAAAAATGTACTGATCTACTACAGAGAGGGACACAGGTAACAAGTGCTCACCAAGTCCCCAGAAAGCACATTAAAAAAAAAAACTCACATTCTAAATATAGGTCTTATAAATAAATATCTGCAAAAGAGGCAAAATAGTACCACATGTAATAGCTTAACAGAAGTATTAATTACAAATTCTCTAAAACTATGTGACACTCAAGAGAATTTCCTTGACAAAAAGATGCTCCAATTTCCTTCCATGACTCAAGATTCTCTTTCTATACAAAGTCTACTATCGTGATCTGGTAAAAGATTTATAAGTAGCAACTAGTACCAGAAAATCTATAGTGAAGTCCAGACACGGAGAGTTGACTGCATAAAAAGGGACATAGCAATTCTAATTTCCCTCTCCAGATGGCTACCCGTGCCAAGACCTTTATGCAAAGGGAACTTACAAGTTGCAAGCGATCCAGCACTCAGCTACAAGAGATGCGTCTACTTTTCACTTGCTTATTATAAACATGCCAGGGAGCTAATTTTGTGGTGTCAAGTCTCCCATTTACATTCCAAGCAGGAATTTTTTTCTCCAAGTCATACAAATGATGAAGGACTCTATAATTCTAAACTGAGACAATCTTTATAAAAGATTCTACAGATTTCTAAGCATGTCTATTCCTTAAACCTTCCCCTAAGGACGAGTACTGAACTTTCTCTAGGATCAAGTTATTCTTGACCAAGTTATTCTCAACCAAGTTATTCTCTGTTTTATTACTTACTATGAAGCAGAATCATTGAGCTGGTATTCCCTGGATCTGCTGAAGCAAGCTTGCACCCCACCATCTCGCCATAACCGTTTAATCACTCCTGCTAGTTCTGGAGTCATGACCCCTTCTTCAGCACTGCCAGCTAAAACAAATAACTGCCGGGCATCATCCTGAAGAGAGCAGTTAAGAAAGAGACAGATGATTCTCCATTTATTTAAGACTTGATGACAGTTGCTTTAAAACACACATACACACAATATATGTTATTTTAAAAGAGGTGTTGCAGAGACCTTTTCTGACAGGCCAGTATGACAGAACTTACAAGTACGTCTTTCCCCACTCTCACTCCACTGTAGTTTTAAGTCCAAGCTAAACTAAGGAATGACTTTACTCCCCCATCATTCCTCCATACCACACCACCATCTCCAGAAAAGATCGCTTCTGACCAACCCACAGTCTCCATCCTATTGCTCATAATATTTGACTGAAAAAAACTGGTTTATGAGACGAGCAGATGTAATATATTCCCAGTGTTAAAATAAACCTAAAATAGAAATGACAAGACTAGCATGTAAGAGGTCAATTCTAAATACAGCGAAGGGAGTAAAACATTAAGTGAAAGAAAAAGTATTCTCTTCCTCCCCATCCCAAACATCAGAACAGGAAGAAGAGGAGATAGAGGTATTTAAGAAGTCTGGAAGCCTAGTGGGGGAATTCATCCTTCAAGGAGCAATTCAAACAGTCTCTAGATTTCCTCAAAAGTAATCATAATGCTCTGAGAGAGGGGAGAGAAGGCAACAGAAGGAAAAGAAAGTATTCAAGAGAGCTGCAATCAAAACTTCAAGAGTCATAGACACAGTTTTCTAAGTGGTTATAGTTTTTAAACCTAAAATACGTGAAAGGTAGAAAAGGGATATGAGAATTTTGATTGTTTTGTTTTATTCTATCTGTACCTACTTGTCAGTTGAAAAATAAACAGGTCTCATAGGATGACTTCCCCACCCAAATATAATAGTTATCTGCCTTGAGAGATTTTAAAAAAACTTAAAAAAAACCAGACACTTCAAAAAGCACATACTGAGTAAAAGTAAGGGGGGAGGAGCAATAATTTGTATCTTATGTAGTCCTCAGGACAAAATAACCATGAAAAAATATTTTGGACCACAGGGAAATCGAAACCAAAAAATTCAGACTTGTGCATCTACCTAATAAGCAAAACAAAACCACCCACAGTGCACTCATATTAATTTTGCCCAACTCTGAGTCTTCAGCCTTAATGGGTTTTGCCTAGCAATATTTGCTCCTTTAAAACCCTTTCCTGTAATCTTTCTAATAATACTTTAAGCTCAATCCTCTCTCATCTGAGTACTGACTAGGCCCGACCCAGTTTGGCTTTCTAGATGATCGAGCACCTTCAGGGTGGTATGGCTAGACTAGGCTCAATCTTCTCTAGGAAATTTTATCTAAGATCTATATTTCCCTCCTCTCTTTTCAAAGATAAAAGTTTTAAGCACCCTGAGCCCGCGGGTTCAAGACCCGCCTGGGCAACGAGACTTCATCTCTACAATAAATCAAAAAATCAGCCAGGCGTGGTAGCGCATGCCTGTAATTCCGGCTACTTGGAAGGCTGAGGCGGAAGGATCGCCGGAGCCCAGCAGGTTGAGGCTGCGGTGGCCGGGAGCGGCCACTGCACTCCAGTCTGGGTGACAGAGTGAGACTCCAACTCAAAAAAAAAAAAAAAAAAGTTTTAAACAAAAGAATGGGTGACAGAAACGCTGAAACATTATACAAACTGGCAAATATACTCAACAGTGAGCACGTCCTTCTATATACATAAGGTACAGTGCTTTATCTAACAGTTGAAGACTTTATAACCCCTTGGTTCTCAAATTTGACCTAAAAAAATCATGATTTTAATTTTAGATACTTAATAATAGAGGAAGTTTTTACTACATTTTTTTGCTGTCCAGGACTATAAATGTTCTGACTCTTAGGAGAAAACACTTTTCCTTTACCACTTAATCTCTTCCAATGACATCCTCTTGCTTCCCCACAATAAACTCTTTTTATAGGTCTATAAAGAGGCCTCTCTTGACAATGTACGTCATACCTCCACCCTTAAGCAGACATGAAAAACAAACCTATCCCATACCCAGCTCTATTATTTTCCATTCAACGTAACCATAAAAAACTGGTGGCAAATAAGAGAAGAGCTATAAATATAAATCCTTACATATGAAAGAAAAAAACCAGAAACTTTAAAAATTATAATATAGGATTATAGATTAAGATGGGTAGACACTGGAAAACTAGATGATTTAGGAGGCCCGAGAGGGATTAATAATGTCGACTGAATCTGGTGATATGGAGCATTAGGACCCAAAGATTAATGATAACTGATTTGATAAAGGAAAGAAATGAAGGAAGGATGGTCATCAAGAGAAATAAAGACAGAAAGACAATGAAGAAAAGGTGGGAGAGAAAACCGGGAGAAACAAAGTAAATAAGTGATATGGAGAAAAAGCCACCAGAAAGAAGGACAACAATAAACACAGTATTACTGACTAGCTATAGACACAGCAAATAACCAAAGAGAAGTATGTGATGAAGAGAATGAGAAAAGGGAGGGAGAAAATAAGGCCACAAACAGTTGGCACAGGGAAAAAAAGGAAAAGAAGAAAAGAAAAGCAGGAGGTAAGAGAAGGGACAGAAAAAGGTAAGACAAAATAAATGCCAGGCGCAGTGACTCATGCCTGTAATCCCAGCACTTTGGGAGGCCAAGGTGGAAGGACTGCTTGAGACCAGGAGTTTGAGACCAGCCTAAGCAACATAGTGAGACCTCATGTCTACAAAAAAATCAAAAATTAGCTGGGCATGGTGTCACGAACCTGTAGTCCCAGCTATTCAGGAGGCTGATGTTGAAGGATCACCTGAACCCGGGAGGTCAAGGCTGTAGTGAGCCACTATACTCCAGGCTGGGTGACAGAGTAAAACCCCAACTCAGAAAAAAAAAAAAAGAATAAAGACTGTTTGTTTTCGCGTTAACCATTAAACTTCCCTGCTTAGATGCATAGAAAAATAAAGTCTCTAAATTACGTGATATTGATACCTTTTTACAAAAGTGTAAAAGTCACATTCACATATTTTCTCTCCTATTTGTTGCTACTCTTCTCTCCAATCATTTTACAACTCCTAATCTAGCTCCTCTTCCCTATGCCACTTCCAAGATACTTACTAGTCTAATACTATCAAATTATGACCAACATTTCAGTATTTTTTGCTTTAACAATGTCCTTCTTAATTATTGAATATTAATTTGCATTTGGTAAGTTGAGAGCTGTTTATAAGAGTTTCTAAGCTACTTCAGAGACATACCGGCTTTCCAGGCTAACACCTCAAGTCACTTCCTTTTATTTTTCCATGGCACCTAATAAATATGACACTCTGAACACAGCTTATTTCTTGAATCTAAGGAATAATTCTGTAATTTCCCAGCCTTCTCTTGGAATTTAGCTGATAATGATATAAAAGATCTCCTGCCTTCACTGTGGCGTTCTCCCCACTGGCATCAAACATCCTAATCCTAATTGCAAAGGTACTAATTTTACAAACTAGACTTTTAGGCCCCACTAAGTATTATTATAATTAAGCGACACAACTTTTAAACAGCTGACATGTGCAAGGCATTAAAGAATTATATAAGGACAGGGTAAAACCAATTATGTGGCTTATTGTGGCTTCAGTGTAGTATATAGTATTCATGACTACCTAAAACCACCCCCCAAATTTAGACTTCGTGCTCATATCCTTACAGAGTTTATTCTGGGATTCTTGATTTTGGCCTTTAGTCTGTATACCTCAGAAAGTAAAGCTACATATCATGTTTATATTATTTTAATTTACTATTATTATTAACAACTATAAAATAAAAGTCAACAGTGCTATATAAAACAAGCAATGGCATCGAAGAACTATCACAGAAGGCTATGGTATACCCACAAAATCCCATTTCTTTGACTCTTCCTGCTGTGCATATGTAACACCCTCTCCAACAGATTGCTAACACTTCTCCAGTGCGCACACAGTACTTTGTTACATCTTAGCTTGTTGCTTAAATTCACTTCCCTGAAACATGAAGCAAATTTTGGTTAACTGCACCTACTGAATAAGAGCAAGCGGAGAGGAAACGAGAAACACTTACTGCTCTGGCAGCTTCCCCAAAGTCAATCTTTAGCCGTCCCATGGCTCTTATGATTGCAATGATGGACTGTATAGTGTTGCTGTAGACGACGACTTTATATTGTTTACATTCTTCCTCTGAATAGCCATCCTCATGAATGATTCTTTAAAAAGAAGAAAACCACAAGTCAATACCATGGACCTCAAATGAAAAGACACTATGGACTTTTTATGAATTAGGAGGAATTCTAGTCCTACAAAAGGCCATGCTTCGACTTACTTCATCTGTTTCACGATGGTGCTTTTACCAGATTCTCCAGCACCTGAGAGAAAAGAAAACCAGACTTTAAATTTCTCTGCAATCAAACACAAAAGTATGAAATCAACATGAGTGATAACTCTAGATAAATGGAAATCATAAGTCCTAGAGAAAATTTTGGTGAGGCTTTCGTGTCTGTCAGGAAAAACCAGGCAGCTTCTCCATTAGAACATTTTAGATTCTTTACATAACTCAGCAACCAAGTATTCCAGGGTGTGCTTGATATCATTTGTGCAATATAGGTGTACCCAAGGAGAGAGGGGAACATAAACATTTACAGGAACTCATTCTCTACATGAAACATCATGATATAGATACTGAACATAGGCAAATGATCTTTTCTGGTCTATTCATTTTTATTAACTCTTCTTTGACTGCCAGTCCATACCTGAGGAATGTTCCTAGAGCAATCCTCTCAGTCAAGGGACTACAGATGTGCAAAACAGAGCAGAAAAGGCATTGTTCCCAAAACTTATTCTCTCTATATCCCCCACAAGACCATACTTCCCTCCTTAGCCAACAGGAATCACCTTGAACTGATGCCCACAAAGGTCAAATCTGCCTTCTCAACTTCTTGACAATTCACCTACAAGATTGCCCCTAGTCAATTCATTTCTCCCTTCAAAGATATTTCACTCACCTCCTCTCTCTCAAACCTTATAAATCCCTTCCTAATCAAAAAATCAGCCGGGCGTGATAGCGCGCGCCTGTAGTTCCGGCTACGTGGAAGGCTGCGGCGGAAGGATCACTGGAGCCCAGCAGGTCGAGGCTGCAGTGGCCGGGAGTGGCCACTGCACTCCAGTCTGGGTGACAGAGTGAGACTCCAACTCAAAAAAAATAAAGTAAACAAACAAATAAACAAATCCTTTCCCGCTTTGGACCCTCAGCTGATGATCCTGCCCTCTTTTTTGTAAAAACTAAAGCAATCAGAAAAAACTATCTCAATTTCCCACAACCAAATCTCCCAATCTATCTGCACCTCCATTAATATTCTCTAGCTTCGGCCGGGCGCAGTGGCTCAAACCTGTAATCCCAGCACTTTGGGAGGCCAAGGCGAGAGGACTGCCTGAGTTCAGGGATTCGAGACCAGCCTGGGCAATCTGGTGAGACCCCATCTCTACAATATATCAAAAAATTAGCCTGGCGTGGTAGCATGTGCCTATAGTTGTGGCTGCTTGGAAGGCTGAGGCAGAAGGATTGTCTGAGCCCAGCAGGTTGAGGCTGCGGTGGCCATGAGCATGCCACCGTACTCCAGTCTGGGTTTCAGAGTGAGACTTTGACTCCAAAAAAATAAAAATAAAAAGCTCTAGTTTCATTAATGGGCAAACAGTGTCTGCAATGTTTTAAGACTGACTTCTTCCCGTGTGCACCCTCGTTTTACCTACTCAGGTGGAGGCTGCTACAATTTCCCACGATATTTCCCATGTCTCAAATACCAATTTCTCTCTTTCTACTGGGTCATTCTCATCAGCATACAAACTTTTTTTTCTATCGTCCTTCTTTAAATCAACACATACACACACACACACACCCCTACTTTCCTCAACCCCATACATTTTCCTCTAGCTACCACTCCATTTCTTTGTCCCTTTTTATAGCAAAACCCCTCCAATGAGCTATCTGCACTCACTGTTTCTGATTCTGTACCTTCAGTGCTCGCCTTAGCAAGCACTGGTCCTCGCCCTCCTTACTCTACCACTTCCCAAGGTCTCTAACAACTTCCATTCTGACAAACTCCATGGTCAACTCTTTGTGCCCATCCTACTCAGCCTTTCAAGCAGAATTGTTCAAAATAATGACTTCTCCTTAAAATATCTTTTCACTAAGCAGGCTTCTAGCCACCACACCCTCCTGGTTTGATGCCTCCTTCACTCCTCCTCAATCTTCTCTCTCCAGTTGCTGAATTAGAAAAGTTGTATTTCTTCAGGGCTCCCTCCTTGGTCCTTTTCTCTATCTACACTCATTTTCCAAGTTATCTCATCTAATCTCACGGTTTTATTTACTTTCTTATAAGTCAGTGTCTCACTTTATCACTCAGGCTTGAGTGTAGTAGCATGATCATGGCTCACCATAGCCTCGACCTCCTGGGCTCTGACGATCCTCCTGCCTCAGCCTCCAAGTAGCTGGGACTACAGGCACATGCCACCAAGCCCTAGTAACTTTTTTACTTTTTGTAAAGACAAGGTTTCACTATGTTGCCTAGGCTAGTGTCGAACTTCTGGGCTCAGGCAATCCTCTCGCCATTGCCTCCCAAAGTGCTGGGATTAGAGGCACGAGCCACAAGCCTAGCCTGATCTCATGGTTTTAAATATCATTCATAAGCTGACAATACAACCACATCTGGTAAGTACTCAATGCCACACTATTCTAAGCACTTTGCTTAATCCTCACAATAACCCTATGAGGCAGACACTATTATCCCCATTTTACAGATCAAGTAAATGAAGCAGAGGTTACAATTATACAGTTATTAAGTGGCAGAGCTGACATTTGTATTCATATAGTTTGGCCCTAAAGTTGGTGTATATTGCCTGTAAATTAATAATTTCCAAATTTAGATCTCTAATCTTGGTTTCTAACTTTGGCTCCAGATTCATATATCTAAACCACCAACCCAATATTACATTTCTTGTAGGCATCTCAAACCAAAAATGCTCAAAACAATGTTACTGATTCCCAAGGCCCACCCCAAAACAAACCCTGCTCCTCCCTCCATTTTCTCATCCCAGTAAATGGCACCAGCAATTCACAAGCTGCTCAGACCAAAATGGTAAGTGACATGTGACTAACATGCAGAGGGAATGGGGGTGCCAGTGCTAACCTGTATATTAAATATTAGTAAAGTTTAATTTAAAAAAATAAATATAAACCCAGGCTCGGTGGCTGAGCCTGTAATCCTGCGCCTTGGGAGGCTGAGGTGAGTGGATTGCCTGAGCCCGTGGGTTTGCGACCCGCCTGGGAAACTTGGCAAGACCTCATCTCTACAATAAATCAAAAAATTAGCCGGGCGTAGTAGTGCGTGCCTGTAGTTCTGGCTACTCGGAAGGCTGAGGCGGAAGAATCGCCGGAGCTCAGCAGGTCGAGGCTGCAGTGGCCAGGAGCGGCCACTGCACTCCAGTCTGGGCGACGGAGTGAGACTCCAAGTCAAAAATAAGTAAATAAATATAGACATAGTTTTAACAGTTTGCTCTTGCACATTGGAAACCACTGGCCTAGATCACTGCAAAAGTTTCCCAAATGGTCCAGTGCTTCAGACCTTGCCTTTCTTATGGTTAGTTTGCCACTCGGTGGCTGGAATAAACTTTGTAAGATGTAAATTAGATTGTGTCACAACTCTGCTCAGAAACCCCCCATGGCCTCCAGTCACACTCCAAACAAAACCCGGGGGAGCCGGGCTCAGTGGGTCAGCCTGTAATCCCGCGCCTTTGGGAGGCTGAGGTGAGTGGATTGCCTGAGCCCG
>NW_007249192.1:103129-121229 GCF_000164805.1 Carlito syrichta
AAAAAAAAAAAAAACCCGGGGGCCCCGCAGTCCCCTCTGCCATGACCCCTGCCTGTATCCTCCCCCACTTCTAGTTCTCTCACCTTGCACTCACTGCCTGGCAGCCCAGCATTCCTGCTTTCCCTCCGACACACCAAACTGGCTCTCAGTGAATAGGTCCTGACGCCATCTTTGTATTTACTGTTCCCTTTGCCTGAAAGAATTCTGGCAAGATGGTCTTCTCTCGGATTTCTGCTTCCCTCAGAACAGCCTTTCTGGACTAATCAAACTCATTGGCTCCCATCCCATCAGGTTCTTTCCTTACCCTGTGTTGTACTTTTTCATAGCACTCATCACTTCTTCACATAACCAATTTGCTCATTTCCTGTACTCACTAAAGTATAAGTTCCATGAAGACTTTACTCATTCCAGTATTCCCAGGGCCTTGAACTGGGCCTGATATAATCAGTTACTCAAATAAATATTGATGAACAAATAAATGACTAAATATTTAGTAAGTATGACCCTTTACTAAATATTTTCTCAACTTTATCAACCAAAAATGTCACTTTAAATAAAATTCAAGTAATATAATAATTCTAGACAATGACATTCCTAAAGACTCAAAAGGTACATATACATGACTTTATCTCTGTTCTTACTACATGACTGATAATCAGGGGTAGCATTAAATAGTTAATATTCAAATAGCACAGAATTACTTTCTTAGGACATTTAGAAAGAAGTGAATCCTCCCATGCTTATCTTAAAAAACTAAAGATTCTAAAAAAAAAATTAGCTGGGTGTGGTGGCAAGTGCTTGTAGACACAGTTACTTGGAGACTGAGGCAGGAGGATCACCTGAGCTCAGGTCATGGCTGCAGTGAGCTGTCGTCACCCCACCGCAGTCCAGCCTGGGCAACAGAGTGAGACCCCCAACTCAAACAAAAATACTAATGATTCTATTCTGGGAATAGAATACAAACATATACACTATATTTTAAATTGTTTAAAAGACAGAACTCTCAGATTATCCCATATTAGTAAGAGCTACTAAGTTAAGAAAAGTAGAGATAAACTAATGTGTCACTCTTTTACATATTGAAAAAAGTATTTCTACTATTCATGTGAGATTTCTGAAAGTAATAATCAATACATTTCATAATCTCAGAATCGGTTTCAACTCATCTCATTAGGTTCTACCCTATGGAGGTGCTAATTTTTAAAAACCTGTTTCCCCAACTCTCTCACATTGTTCCAAGGCCCCCTGAGAAACTGTCAGTTTGTCTTTCCCTCTGTTATCACACTGTGTATCTTCTCCCAAGCTTTATTAAGCATCCAGGTCCAGCTCTTTAAAAAAGGCACTTCTTATTGTCCGCAAAACTAAACACAGGTCTGTTTCAGTGGGTGTTCCAGGGCATTTTATACAAATAAGAATGAATCACTTTATGCCAGGTCTTTGACCTATCATCTTCTAGGTTCCCAGGAAAGGTGGCACCATATTACCCATCTTCCAAGCATGAAATCTAAGAGTCATCTGGAACCCACTCACTCCTTTTCTCTTCTTACCTAGTTGTAACAAAATCTTCTCTTCTTATGCATTTCTCCAATTAATCCTCTATGCTCCTCACAAGCCTGATGTTGTGCCTAGTATACATTAGTGCTGTAATTTTCTCAAGCTTTCAGCTCAAAGTCCCTCTCCTTTCTTGTCATTTTCCAAGCGGCATCAGTTTATTCCATAAACCGCTTAATTCTTCCAACACTCTCTACAACCCTTTCTATAAGGTCTGGGCTCCCCTCCCCCCCACTTTTCCCTAATCCTCTGTGCACCACTGCCCCAGTAGCACGCTCCCTCCCTTTCCCCAAGCATGGTTCCCCCAGCTCCCTATTTCACGACATATGTGGTGTCTGGAACTTCCTAATTTTATCTACAACTTTTTACCTTTCTTCCAAAATTCATCACAAGTTTAAGGGGAGATTTATTTGCCCATCTTCAAGACACCAGGGTAGTAAGGGCTGCAACAGAAAGAATGAGAGAGATGCAAAGGATACTGCAGAGGCAGAACCCATGGATCGGAGAAGGAGGAAATACGGAGAACAGAACCCTGTAGGCAGAAGGGATGGAACTAGGCCAGGGTTGGGATCGACAAAGGAGAAAACCATGGGAAAAGCCCCAGCAACAGCAGGAAACAGAATTAGTTAAATACAGAAGCTTTATCTTTAAAAGGATCTTTGGATAGAATCTGGATTCACATACTTAAACAGCAACTTATAACCTTAAAGTTACGGAAAACTACATCAAAGCGTTAGTCATTTTCTCAACCTCACACTGAGGAACAAAAACACTCTCTTCCTTAAATGTATCTTCAGTCCTAGAGACTTCTGTCTACTGCCTCCTCTCCCACACCTTTCACCCAATTTCCACCTCTACAGCTTTTTCTTGACGTTTCCTCACAGGTCTTTATACCACTACCACCTGTGACAGTGGTTATTCTAGACCCATCTCCTTTTCCTTCTTAATACTTGTTTCTATAAAGAAACAGCCCTTCTTCCAGAGGTCTGGACAGCCAAGTCGCAGTGTGGCACTACCTGTGGATAACCCTCCAGCCAATGCCAGACGAAGACTCTCCCCTACAGGCCCTCACGATCAGACACATAGGAACACAGGACCAGAACAGGCATAGACAGCCTTCCCCCAGAGCAGGCTGAAAGTCTGATTAGCAAATATAATTAAGTTTTTCTAACTTATTCTCATCTTTCATTTACATCAGAAGGAAAAAAGAAATATGAATATCTACAACTAAAGATCACAGGAGCACAGTCCATGCTATTTCCATACTTACGGTCCCACAGATTTCTTTTTATTAACAGATATAAGAACCTAACTGTAAAATTTCAGAAAGTTAAAAGTGACAGTTCATGAGTATAAATTAGTACAACCTCCATGGAAAGTGGTATGGAGATTACTCAAAGAACTAAAAGTAGATCTACCATTTGGTCCAGCAATTCAAGGTATCTACCCTAAGAAACAGGGGTCATTATATAAAAAAGGCACCTGCACCTATGTGGTCAGTGCAGCACAATTCACAATTGCAAAGATGTGGAATCAACCTAAATGTCCATCAACTGATCAGTGGTTAATGAAAATGTGGTGCACATATACACTGTGGAATACTACACAGCCATAAAAAAGAATGAAATCATGCCCTTTGCAGCAACATGGATGGAGCTAGAGATTATCATCCTAAGTGAACTGACTCAGAAACAGAAAACCAAACACCACATGTTCTCACTCATATGTGGGAGCTAAACTGTCACCAAGATGAAAATAACAGACACTGAGGACATCAATGAGAGAAGAGGGGAAGAGGGCTAGGATTTGGGGCACAATGTTCACTATCTGGGGAATGGGCCACCCGAGGCCCAAACCCCACCACTACACAATATGTTCATGTAACAAACACGCATGTGTACCCTTGAATCTAAAATTAAAAATATATATGTAAAACAAAAAAAATTTAAAAATTACACTTCATTCAAAATGCTTTTCAAGGTACTTAATATTAAAAAGTTACTTCTAAATTCAATAAAAGAAAAGGTTATCAGAATTACAGATGGGAAAAGTGTCACCAAATAAAAATTGTTAATTCATTTTTCTTTTTTTGAGTTAGAGTCTCACTCTGTCACCCAGATAGGAGTGCAGCGGAACGCTCCTGGCTACCACGGCCTTGACCTGCTGGGCTCTGGCGATCCTTCCACCTCAGCCTCCCAGGTAGCTGGAACTACAGGCGTGCGCTACCATACCTGGCTAATTTTTTTATTTACTGTAGAGATGAGGTGTCGCCAAGTTGCCCAGGAGGGTCTTGAAGTTAATTCATCTTTTAAAAAACAAACGTATCTCCTACATTCCTGCTGGACACTGAAACTTACAAATAAGTTTACAAATTTTACGATCTGGTAGAAGTTAGAGATCTACTTTTCTTGTGAATTTAGCAAGTTTCCTTAGCTTAAAATATCAGAGTAGGGCAACCCCTTCGGGTTCCCTCCCACTGTGGGAGTTTTTCTGTCCTCTCAATAAATCCTCCTTTAAAAAAGAAAATTAGTGTAGTTGTTTCACCCCACCTGCTATCCCTCGAATCATGACAAGCCTCTGCATATCTATAGCCATCCCTGAAGCCCCAATTCACTGAAATTCAACTCCTTGCTAATGCCCTCCTCATTCCTCTTGGGCAGTTACCACTCCCACCCTGAGAGCTGGCACAGATTATTGCCTTTTAGCATCAGTTCTAGAGGTTAATTTCCAAATTTAACTCCCAAACTGTCACTCCCAGCCAACTCATCTCATTTTATCTCCAGCCAGCTCTGGTTACTCTAAAAAAATTATCTGACTATATTCCCAGCTATTGATCTCCTTGCTTCTCCTAAGCTACAAATTGTTTTCTTGATTTTTGTTAAAATAGTAGTGAAGCCAGGCACAGTGGCTCATGCTTGTTATCACTTTGGGAGGCAGAGGCAAGAGGATTACCTGAGCCTAGGGGTTCGAGACCTCGTCTCTACAATAAATCAAACAAAATTCACCACGTGTGGTGGCACACACCTGTGGTTACAGCTACTTGGAAGGCTGAGGTAGAAGGATTGCCTGAGCCCAGCAGGTTGAGGCTGTGGTAGCCATAAGCATGCCACTGCACTCCAGCCTGGGTGACACTGAGACTCTGACTTAATAATAATAATAACTGCAACTTGGCAAGACCTCATCTCTACAATAAATAAAAAAAAATCAGCCGGGCGTGACAGCACATGCCTGTAATTTCGGCTACTCGGAAGGCTGAGGCAGAAGGATCGCCAGAGCCGAGCAGGTCGAGGCTGCGGTGGCCGGGAGCGGCCACTGTACTCCAGTCTGGGTGACAGAGTGAGACTCCAACTCAAAAAAAAAAAATAATAATAATAATAACAACAACAACAACGAAACCCTTTTTGCCACGACCTAAAAACAATTCCATGCCTATGTGGTTTTTCCGCAAAGACACCCTGACCAGGGTCACCTGGCTCTACAGGTTAGTATCAAACACCACAACACTAGGACTTGGTCGAATTGTTGTAATTACTTGGTTTTGTGCCTGTTTAGGACTCAACTGGCTCTAAGCTCAAAGCACAATCCTTGAAAGCACAAAACAGTGCCTTCTTTTTGCTCCCACCTCCCCAGCCCAGGACAGAGTAGGCACTTCATAACTCTGTGTGCGATGAAGGGTTTGCGTTTCTATACTATTCAGTGGTTGCCTAATCACTTGTGCAAATGCCAGTTGCAATGAATGGAATTTTCAATGTGGGCAGTTGACAAAAACAGAAGATTTCCATTCCTCTGCTATCTTTACTCAGCCCCACACCCACTCCTGGCTATGCCTTCAGTTCTCACCCCACGACTACACTGATAATAAACTTGGACTCACACTAGCCTCATCTCCTCTAGCCTCACTCTCAGACCCTTCTTACTCTTAAGACTTTTTCCCAGTGCCCTTGAACTCATCATCTCATTCCCAGTGAAATGAACTGCCATGAATCTGTCCTATCCACCTAGTCCTAGCACCTAGAAGAATGCATGAAACAAGGTGAACGCTTATTTAATATGTCAGTGGGTGAATGCATATTGTAAAAGAAGACAGTGAGTTGTGATTAGAACTTAGATAATGATCTCTTCTCTGAAAAAGATTTTTCTAGGAAGCAGTCACATGCCAATTACCAAAAAATCTTTAAAGGGCATATAAGAAAATTTTAAAATTTTCATAAAAATCAAGATAAAAATTAATCAACAGAGAATTTCAGAACACCTGCCTGCCCATAAGCTCTTCTAGAAAAATCTCCACTTTTCCTTAGTGGGCAATGGCCTACATGATCTGGGCCACATCCCTTCCTATGACTGGATAAGGAGTAAATACCTAACGCAGGACTCACTCAGTCACAGGCTGTGGGAGGGCCGACACCCTGTGTGACCTAGAGCCAAAAGATGAGCAGGACCAATCAGATTATCTGAGAAATCTGCCCCAGAAGGTGCATGTGAAAGAAAACCAGGCTATTACTTTAGAGCTTCATGCACACCAAGGTCACGAAGGAAAAGATTCAGAGGAAGGTGGGTTTAGAGAGAAGAGAACAGACAAGTGTGCAAAGACTTACAGATGCCATGAGAAAAAAAGAGAGCCCCAAAAGAGACAGAAAGTGAGGAAACAAAGAATAGATGAGACTAATGAGACAGAGAGAGAGAGACAGACACACAGACACAGACACACACACATTCACAGAAGGGAACAAGTATTAAGACGAGAAAGCAAAAAGAGGCAGATATAGTAAATCCAGTAAAAAAGAAACAGAAACAGAGGAAAGTCAGCCTGGCCAGTCTCAGAGCTGCCTCGGTCCCTGCAGCCTGATTCTTCTTCAGCTTTTCTTGTATTCCCACAAAAACCTATATATTCTAACAATAATCCAACAACCCCCAACTTTTGGAACTAGTTTGAATAAATTTTCTGTTCCCTGCACCCCTCCCCCCAAAACTGACTGGAAATAGCTTTAAGGAAATTAGAACTACCTTGTTTTGCCTTTAAATTTTTATTTTATTAAATATTGAATATATAAAAGAATATTTATAACGTGTAAAAAACAAACATCACAAACAATGTACCTATTGTTCAACATAAAAAATTTAACATTATCTTTTTTTTTTTTTTTTTTTTTTGAGTAGGGAGTCTCACTCTTTTGCCCAGGCTAGAGTGCAGTGGCATCCTCATAGCCACTGCAGCCTCGACCTGTTGGGTTCGGTGATCCTTCCATCTCAGCCTCCTGAGTAGCAGGGACTACAGGTGCACTCCACCATGCCTGGCTAATTTTTTGATTTACTGTAGAAACGAGGTCTCGCTAACTTTCCCAGGCTGGTCTCCAACCTCTGGGCTCAGGCAATCCTCTCACCTCTGCCTCACAAAGTGCTGGGATTATAGGTGTGAATCACAGAGCCCAGTCCAACATTACCATTTATCTTTGAAGCAACCCATATGTCCCTCTCAATTATCAATTACTGTTTCATTAAATATTTCTAGAGGATAAATATGCAATGAGGGAGGGAGAGATATAAAAAAGCCCTAACAACCAAAATATGCCCATAACTTACACAATACTATATGATTTGCTCGTTTCACATCTTTCACTAATTACATGGACATGATCGTATCATTTTACAAGCTTTATAAACCCTAATACAAAAGTTAATTAGTCATTTTACATTCATAAATCATCCAAGGATGATGCTGGTTTGACTTAAAAAAAAAGAAAAAAAGAAAAAGGCAGCTCACTCAACCAAGCAGCTCTCCTTAAAATGCTATCATTTGAGTGTATGAACATAACTTAGTGTTGCCATACAGCATGTGTTCTCTTTGGGCAACTGGCCAATGGAGGGGGAGCAGTGGGGTTCCTTCCTTGTCTTTGCAGCATTTAAGAATGCTTAAGAGAGCAATCATTTGTGAGCAGGAGGGGAATTATCCTCTGGCTGCTTCAATGTTCTAATTTTGGCCTCTGATGAGTAAGTTTCCTTTTTCTTCTCTGAAAGCAGGACAACAAAAAGCCATTTTGGTGCTAACATTAAATTATATGGTATTTACATAAGACATGACTGAAAACTATCGTTTTCGTTAGAGTAAAAGGGAACAGAAATGCCACGAATAGCCAGACAGACCATGACTATAATCCCAGCACTTTGGGAGGCCGAGGCGGGAGTATCACTTGAGCCTAGGAGTTCAAGACTAGCCTGAGAAACAAAGCTAGACCTTGTCTCTACAAAAAATAAAAATATTAGCCAGACATTGTGGCTCACACCTGTAATCCCAGCACTTTGGGAGGCTGAGGTGAGTGGATTTTCTGAGCCCAGAGGTTCGAGACTAGCCTGGGCAACTTGGTGAGACCTTGTCTCTACAATAAATAAATAAAATTAGACAGGCATGGTAGCATGCACCTGCAGTTCTGGCTACTTGGAAGGTCAAGGCGGAAGGATCGCTGGAGCCTAGCAGGCCGATGCTGGGGTGGCCATGAGTGTGCCACCGCACTCCAGCCTGGGTGAGAGAGAGAGAGAGTCCAACTCAAAAAAAAAAAAAAAAAGTCAATTATTTTTAAGAACTTGGAATGAACTAAAATATGTGAGGATTCATTAATGCGGCAAGATGGTGAAAAAGATTTATGTAATTAAACTGAAGTTTTCCAATATTTACTTTCAGAAATACATAAATAGCTCAACATTGAAATAACTTCCATAGAAAGTTTAACGTTGCACTGTTATAGTACCACATGTATCAGAACTACATGATACATCAGAACTACATGATAGGTAATATCCTGGCCGCAAAGTGAATGATTTCCAAGTTCTAACTTCAAGAATCAGAAGGGAAAATGTTCCATTAAAGGTATGTCCCAACCAGGCTCAGTGGCTCAGCCTGTAATCCCGCACTTTGGGAGGCTGAGGTGAGTGGATTGCCTGAGCCCGCAGGTTCGAGACCCACCTGGAAAACTTGGTGAGACCTCACCTCTATAATAAATCAAAAATTAGCCAGGCGTGGTAGCGCGCGCCTGTAGTTCCAGATACTCGGAAGGCTGAGGTGGAAGGATCGTCGGAGCCCAGCAGGTCAAGGCTGCGGTGACCAGGAGTGGCCACTGCACTCCAGTGTGGGTGACAGAGTGAGACTCCAACTCAAAAAATACAAAAAACAAAAAAAAACAAAGGTATGTCCCTTTAGAAACAATCCTTCTATAATTTATAGTAACTTATAAAATATAATTTCCAAAGTCCTAGCCAAAATCCACTTTCAAATTAGCTCTTTAAGGACAGCGATTAGGCTGGGCTCGGTGGCTCAGCCTGTAATCCCAGCACTTTGGGAGGCCAAGGCAAGTGGATTGCCTGAGTCTGCGGGTTCGAGACCCACCCAGGCAACTTGGTGAGACCTCGTCTCTACAAGAAATCAAAAAAATTAGCCAAGCGTGGTAGCATGTGCCAGTAGTTCCGGCTACTTGAAAGGCTGAGGCGGAAGGATGGCCGCAGTCCAGCAGATCGAGAATGCAGTGGCCAGGAGCGTGCCACGGCACTCCAGTCTGGGCGACAGAGTGAGACTCCAACTCAAAAAAAAAAAAAAAAAAGAACAGTGAATAGAAAGGTGTTTTGTTGTTTCTCAGATAATTTTAAAATATGTTTAACCTTATGATTCTAATATTGTATTGGTGAATTTCAAGATCACATCATGATATACAACACTATCCATTTAATAAACAAAAATAAAAGCTAGGGATATCAATACATGACTAAAACAGAAATTCAAATGGAATAACATTTCCATAAGTTCATAGACTTTAATGGAATGCTGACTATTTTAATTTTAAAATCCATCTTGAAAGAATAAAGAAATTTTTAGAATATGACATAGTGCAAATAGGTTGCACAATCAATCACGAAAAGATTAATTACAATCAAGCTGTCTTGCTAACTTTGAATAAGTCTGGTTTATATGGTCCCTATACAACCAGTATAATAAGTTTTAATAGCAGGCTAGACGTAAGATGTGAGCACAGCTTAAATGTATCAAGAGTGTATGTTTTGATCATGGCAACACATGCCTGACTCAACCGCTGTACCAGAAAGAAAAAATTCAGAACACTACCTACTTTTAAGTTAAATAACATGCATTTCTTAAGATGTAAAATACATCATTCAAAAAACTAGAAGGCTTTGTCTGAATATGAAAAACATTTATCCATCTGAAAACATGACTTGGTGATAAAGAGGCCCACAGTAGCAAAATAACAATGGATTAATAAACACAATAACATCTCAGTTCATTCTTAACACTCTTTCTTAAACCTTTAAGTATCTTCTAAGTCTAGGTTGGAAAGCAAAGGAAGTTCAGATTAAAGACTGGTTTCTCTTGAAACTTATTTCTAAGATCACTGGCCATTATTTAAGTCCAAGTCAAACAAATTTGTTCTTTTGGATATCTTTCTTTCTTTGCTTAGGTCAAAAAAGATATATTAATTTCTGTTAAAAAAAAACTCAATAGAAAGTTGTAAAAAGTAGGATATTTCATTTACATATAGCACTGCATCAAAACTAGAACAATTAAACAGTGATCTAACACAATGTTATTCAGTTCAAGCAGTTTGAATTACAGAAATGATGCAGCTGATTACTAAGCAGGTAACAGGATCACCTGGACAGATAAAGGCTCAAAGATAACGCTAACTTGCCAAACACAGAAAAAGAATTTCACCAAAATTAAGACTAAATTAGAGGAAAAACCAAATACAAGAGAAGTTTCTTTTCTTTGTGTTCTTTTCTGAACATTTACATTATGAACACTTTGTAAATTTATGTCTTTCAGGTTTTTAACTTCGGTTTCTATCTTCTTAGGCAGCTTTATGATGCTAAACTAATTTCGATCAAACTCTATAAAAAGACCTAACACAAATACAGAGGCCTCTTCATAACTTGCTAAAACAGTCCATCTGGTTAATAACATTAAGTTCCCAGACAAGGGACTCCTGGGGTTCAATTTAAACCCCTCATTGGTACAAATGAAAATGAAGGAAAATAAAAACTCAGAGAGTAAGGTTACTCTCCCAATTTTGTCTCTTTGCCCTTTATTAACTACATGGCATCTCCTATTTCTGAACTGAGTTACCAGTTCAAGTCCTCTACATTCTGTTGACTAGAAAACAAATTTTAAAAAGAATTTCAGTAATCTTCACAAATTTAGTGCCTACTGCTCTAGACATTTCTAATTATGAGACCCACAACATTTTAATCTTTTGGACTTTACTGCTAATATTGTAACTCCTGAGTATCTAAAGCATCTCTTCCTCTCCATGTCCCCCAACAAGTCCCCCCACCCCACTAAAACTAAACATTAAGACAGAGCATGAACAGTCAAAATCTGTGAGCAATCTACTTTGCCAAATGTTTTCACTTACTCCCTAACAAAAGCTTATAGGCAAAATTATTAATGAGGGGCAAAATAGTCTGTTTTGCCTCTTCCCTTAGTTTCGGACAATTTTCTGGTGCTCATAAAAGTAGCAAGAGGAAAAAAGTCAGCAAGAAAAAAGCAGGCATGATGATGAAGCCTAGACCATGAGCTGATTATATTAATATAATTCTTAAATTAAAATGAAAGGTAATTAAATTCAGGTGACATTAACTATTCTAAATTGTATGTGTTGATGACAGGAGTTTGAAATTCTGTAACCCACTTCAATTTAATTTTAAATTTAAATTTAATTATATATCTCAACTATACAAAATGACAACTTAATATTGAGAATAAGCAGGCAAGTTCTCATGAATTAATGAGAAACTAAAGCAGCAATATTTCCATCCCATTCTATTATGTTCAACTTACATTTAATGAATGTCTACTAGGTGGTAGGCATTGTCATGTCTTTATTAATCATTGACTCTAGTCATGCCTTTAATAGAAAATCTGACCTACCCCAGTCCTTGAAAGGGTCAGCCTTATAAAACCCACGATGCCCAATCAACCCTGCCATACCCCACCGCACATGACTGGATTGCGGTGGGCACCTGACAAGGCTGGGCCAGCAGGCCACTCTTTCCCAGGAACCTGGAATGGGGATCTTGGGAGCCTGTGTCAGATGACATGAAGTACTCGAAACAGCAGGTCAGACAGTGTGTAAGCCCCAGAAGGTGTCGCGTAGGCCAAAGTTGAAGTTTGTGGGGGAGGGGTAGGAGGGCAAAGAAGTCATAAGTGAGCAAAGAAAGCTGATCTGAAGAGGTGACTTACCAGCAAAGCAGAGCAAGTGGTCATTTTGCTCTAGGAGAAATGGGAGAGGGAGGGAGGTGTGTATCACAATCCATGCACATGCGACCTACTTGTATTTCATTTCTTATCTATCCTTGGATGTCTAATACCTATGAAGTTGCCTACTGTGTCCTTTCAATAAACCTTTCCTTCACTTGTATGAGTGGTGGTCCTGTTCCTTACAGGCAAAACACTTTAGCAGTATGTGAGATCCTGCAATAGATATAAAAGCGAGAAATACTTAGTCTTCCTGCCTTAAAGGACCATAAGTAGCTACGTATATACATATAATATGGTTATACTATAAAGCAGACTGTAGGTGGCATAGAAAGTATTATGAGGTTTCAAAAAGAGTGTCAGATCATAACCAGTTCAGAATCTCAGCACAGGTGTATGGAGGAAAAATAATTAAATCGTAATCGTAGTAGACAGTAGTATAAGATATTTTTAAACTGTGTTTACTAAGAAAAATTATATATGGAAACCCTAGGTCAGTCCACCAGAAAAATAATTTTTTTTAAAAACGTTGCTGATCCATGAAATCCCAAAATCTGTAATCTAGTAATGAATGAGGCACAGAACGTGGCAACTAAGAGATTATAGTGACAGGAGTTAAAAGTTACTGCAGTTTTCAGCCTAGATAAGTTAAGAACGCTGGTGCTGGAACATAAAAGTTCACAACAGGTGGATTTGGAAGAGAGGGGTGAAAAGAGAAAGCAAGGTCTGTATAGGATAAACTGACTGGGGTGAGGGGCAACACGCAGTTCAGTAATGCACTGGGCAAAGAGGAGAAAGAGCAGCCATGTGGAGTACAGAAAACAGAATTTTTCAAAAACTCCTAGTAAAAAAACTGTCCTCTAAAATAAAAATAAAGACTCTTCTTCAGTGAGACTCTTCACAATGTCTAGCCTTTTTCTTTTGCATTGTGAACATTCCATTTTTGCATGGCTACTGATTTCCCTCCATCTGTCAATCTATATTGCTTTTTCCTCATCTTTTTCACAGATGAGGGACTTTTAAGAATGGAGGTTAGGTAGTATTGTGGAAGAAGAACCTGATGAACAATATATACGGCTCCCTTCCTCGGAGAGGAAAAAGACATGCAGTAGAAGAAAGCAGGGAAGGAAGAAAGAGTGGGGAAAAAAGGAAATGTCTAAAGAGACCCACTGACTCCCTCTCCTTCCCAAAAAACTAGAAGATGAGGCAGCTCAGTACCACAGGGGAGAGACAGAGTAGCCAACACATGGTTCCAGGCTTCACTAGGCTTCTCCAAGAGGTCTCTTGACCAGGAACCACTTTTATCACAGACAACTGCCCAAAAACAAAAAGATTCTTTTGTAATAATGCATTTAAGTTTAGCAGGCTAAAAAGTATTATTTTTTTTAAAGAGTCGAATGAAACAAAATATTTTCTTACTTTCTTGTTTCTATTTTATTCTTTTATTCAACAATTATTTATGTATTTATTTTTAATTATTTAATTAATTTTTTAGTTTAAAGATATGGGGTACAATTCAGGATTAGGTATACAAACAGTCATTGTACAGGTAAAGTTTGGGCTCCCCTCTGGTCCCCACTTCGCCTGGTTTGAGATCAGGACAATTATTTTTTAAAGAAATATAGTAGATTAGAATGCAACAAGTCCTATACAATCTAGTAAGTATTAAGCACCCTGTGGCCATCATTGTACCACAGGAATGGCTTAGTCAGGGAAGACATTATTTTAATTCCTGAAAACAGCCATATCTTCAGATTGCAAAAGTGATAAATGCACTTAAATACAAGACACAAAGAAGAGTAAGTGTTTATAAAACACAACCCACTTTTTTGCAGTGCCAATTTCTATTTTTTATGCCAAGTCTTTTCCCCTAGACACAAGATGCATCCTCACATGAAATTTAACTATGAACCTTATCACAAATAAATGGCAAACATTATAAAGAATATAATCCTTTAGGATGATATAATGTAATAGGATATTTACCAAAGGACAGCCTTATTTTCAACAATAAGCATATTCCACCAATAATATGCAGAAGTTTAAATAGAAATAATTAACTGTATAATATAGGGTTTAAGTAAATTAGATGATCTCAATTCTCTGCGTGCAACTTACTTTTTGCCATAATACCACCACCAAAATCCCAAATAACAAAAGTATTAATCTCCTTTTGTATGCTTTCTCGGGATCTGCCAAAGGCAACTAGCAAGAAATGGAAAATTGGAGATAGCACAGGAGAAGAGCATTCAACAACTTACAAAACTAAATGATAACTCATTAGTATAGTTGTGAGCTTAAAAAAAAATCTAGGCAGTAGTGGGAATCTGGGGGGGAGATGTACCTCACCAACAAGGGTACATGCACAATGAAAATTTGTAAACCTATTCCTGAATTGTACTCCACATCTTTAAAATTAAAAAAAATAAAATTATAAAAAATAATTTAAAAACCTAAATGATAGCATTTAATTCCTCTCATCACTAAAGAATATTTATTAAAATTCTTTGAAGATCTTTGAAGAGTACATTAATATGAAAAATAATCAAATTACAATATTTAAACTTCATTGTTTTTTAAGTAGGATTTTAAAATATTCTACTGAAAGGCAATCATGCGAAGCTTCCCAACCAGCGTACAGTGCCTAGAATGGCGTATAGACGTGCAGTTTGCAGATATTTTTTTGTGTTGACATTGTAAATCATCTTTATAGCTTCAACATTTTACAACATTTAATTCCTAAAAAAAATCTAAATGATAACATTTAATTTCTCTCATCACTAAAGAATATTAAAATTCTTTGAAGATCTTTGAAGAGTACATAAATATGAAACATAATCAAATAACTGTTTGAAACACCTCTGAAAAAAAGTAGCTGGTGATAAGTCTCGCAGACGTCATCACAGATAGAAGTTACCGTTTATTGAATATTTACTATATGTTAGGCACTAATACTAAGCATTATATTATGAAATATAATCATCCCCATTTTACATATGTGAAAATTATGATTCATATGGTTAAGCTACTTGCTCTAGATCTCAGAGCTATTAAATGGGGGTGGAGTTTGAATTCAGTTCTGTGTGAATCCAAAAGCAGGGTTCTCATCCATTTTATCAGTGATCTCTAAACTTTGTCACACAATGGCACACACTGAAAAGGATAATATTTCTAAGGCTCATTGGGGTAAGCTGAAGGGGCTTGATGGAAAAAAAAGCCTTTATACTTTGAAATTATGGAATAAAAAAATACAAAGCATTACAGATAATATTAAATACTGAATTGGTGGTACAAATCTTCCAAATAATTTTTTTTCAAATTACCAATTCAGGAAATTTACAAAGGGAATCACACCAAAAATGTTCAAATGTCATTTCAACTGTTGTAAAATGTTGAAGCTATAAAGATGATTTAAAATGTCAACACAAAAAAATCTGCAAATGGCACATCTATACACCATCCTAGGCACCGTACACTGGTTGGGAAGCTTCACATGATATGATTGCCTTTCAGTAGAATATTTTAAAATCCTACTTAAAAAACAATGAAGTTTAAATATTGTAATTAAACACTAATTTGGCAATCAAGATCTTTCCAATATCATCTAAAGGAAACTCAAACCAAAAGTTATTAAAGAATTACAATATTGAACGAATCTAGCCCACACTAGCTTTTTAATTTGTAACATTCATTTTGATTTAATAATAACAGTAATAGCTAATATTCACTGAGCTAGTACAATAAACAAAGCTGTGTTCTGCTTTATTATCATTTAATCCTCATAGCAATCCTATGACGTATCTCTATTTTCTCCATTTTAAAGACAAGAAAAATGAGGCAGAGAGAAATTAAGTAAATAACTTTCCCAAGGTTATAGCTGGTAAATGGGAATTAGGATTTGAAGCAGTATGACTTCAGCATCCATGCTGTTAAGCTGTATGCTAAACTACATCCCTGGAAGAAACAAAATATATTATGTGGCTGGAAAGACAAGGATAAGTAGATAGATAAATCTCAACTTAGACTAAGTTCAATAGTTTCATAGTGATGAAGTAATGATTTGTATGTACATCAAAGGAGATACGCTCCAGCAAAAAGAAAACTATCTGTACACTGCACTGGGTACATTTTACGTATAGAAATAGTACAAAAGGTAATTTTAATTTCATATGTAAATTATGATACGGCTCTAGCAAGAACGTCTCTCTCTGAAATCTATTTGAATTTGTGGATTTAATTTGCTCAAGAAATGTTAAAATCTTACTTAAAAAGCAATGAAGATGGTAAAAACTAAAAGCAAATGTTTTAGTACTTTGACTTTTATTCATTGCTTTTCAAGTTCCCTAAATCACCAAATGTTTCATTTTGTTTTTAATTAAATTCACTATTTATAAAGTTCTGAATAAAGGTCTTTCTAGACATTTAGACAAGTTCTGCCTGACAAATCCTGCCATTTGGAAGAAGGCCTCAGTCTACAACTGTATTACAATAGGCTAATGTCCTTGGGGGATCTCTGATGGTCAATGTAAATCAAATCACTCACCGAAGATGAGAATACACCTTTAATTTCATAACCAATCAATCAATAAAGAAAATGCTAATGCCTTGAGTGTTGCGGTTTATATCAAACTTCTGAAAGGCCCTAAGGACTAATGGTCAACATTAGTTGGCTCAGGCTGGTTAAGAGTAAATATTTAAGGAGCACCTACTATGTGACAAGGGCCATGCTTAGCCACTGAAGACATCTCTTATACAGACAGTGGCAGTCCAGAACTACAGTTTGAAATCTGGTACCTTCTGGAAGCAGAGGTATTCAAACTGGAAGCTTAAACTTCAACATACACCTTTTCCTCTTACAGAGTATCCAAAAAAGCTGTTACCAGAGCTTCTTAAATCTAAACAACCAAATATACTAACATGAAGAGACCAGCAGGGGCCTCCAGTATATCTTGGAGTACAAAATAAGTCTTGGATTATGGTAGTGCATTTTCCTAAAATGACTCCTTTCCTCAAAAATAAATTGTTTTTAAAAAATAAAGTGCTAAGCCAGGTGTGGTGGCTCACACCTGTAATCCTAGCACTTTGGGAGGCCGAGGAGGGAGCACTGATTGAGCCTAGCAGTTCAAGACCAGCATGGGTAGCATAGTGAGACCTCATCTCTACAAAAAAATAAAATGAAAAAGTTCCATTGCTTAAAGCAGCCACTACTCTTACTCATTCTTCTCTAAAGAATCCCTAGAAAACACTAACAATGAAGAAATGTGGCTTGATCTATTGGTAAGCTGATGCCAGGATACTTCATATAATCTGTTGAGCCTTTCTACAAATTTTAAACTAAGTCATGCTGAGTAAAATACACCGGCTTCACATCAACACCGCTTAAAACAAATATCGGGTAACATGAACAGTCAATTTCTTTTGCCCTAAAGAGACCAAAAAGGATAAAACAGCCACCAGGAGGCCACCACAGTCTCTACAGTATACATGTCCACTTCTCCAACATACTCTAAGCTACCTACTCCATTCCCACCGCACCTCATCTCTAGCAACTGTTCAGCAACTTCCAATGTGCAATCTATTGTCCACTAGACCTTTGGCCACAAACCTCTAACAAGACATTCTTTCCATCTTCTCAGCTCACACCATTCCCCCACCTTGTATAAAAAAGAGTTATAAAACCTTAAGAGAAGAAAAATGATAGAAAAGGGCGGAAAAGTCTAGGTGGCCTTTTCACCCAAGCTCTTTTTCTGACAACTTGCCATTATCTCAACTACCGTCCTGTTCCTCCACCTTCCTAACAGTTCAAAATGCCCAGTCCAACACATGGGTCCTTATGTTGACTGCTCTGTTCCAGCCTCTCTATTTCTAACCATTCGAGTCTCCCAAGCTTTATCCTTTCAAAGGGTCACACGCTCCAAGCACACCAACAAGCCCAGCATGTAATCCATCCCGCCCAACAGGCTCCAACCCCATGTAAAACCTTCCTTGGTATCAGCTCTTCCTTTCTGAGCTGTTCCCACAGTCCTGGGTCTCAATGTCCTACCGCCCCACGCTTCCAAGCACTCTCTGCTAAATGCAATTCCAGGCCGGAGTCACACCCTCTCCAGCCCGATTCCAGCAACCTCAAACCCCACCCCCCTCATCACGCCCTCTGGGGCCTCAGCTACGAGCCCCAGCACCCCGCCCCAGGCCCAGCGCGCCCTCCGGACCCCTTCGGGGTCCTTTCCGCCGGGCTGGCCAGACCCGGCTTAGGCCTCCCAAGTGCCAGGGCTCTCGCGACCACCCCCAGCCCCG
>NW_007249192.1:121249-135451 GCF_000164805.1 Carlito syrichta
CCCAGCCCCGCCCCCTGCCCCTCACCGAGGAGCAGCAGCTTCACTTCCTTGGCCGCTTTCTCTCCGTCCTCCCGCAAGTTGCGGTCGATCATCTTGCTTCGCTCCACCGCCGCCTTGTCCTCGGCGCTCAGCGTGCAGCCCATGGCTGCGGCGAGAGAGGGGACCGGGCCCGGACTCACTCACACACCGCGGGGACCGCGGCACGGCAGGCTGAGGCGGTGTCTGGGGCTGGGCGGCGGCCCTCTCCCTCAGCTCCGCGAGCGCCGGAGAAGCCGGATATCCGGTGTTACGACACTTCCGGCGACGCCCCACGGCCCTCAGCGCACGCACCACTGTCGCTCGGGGAGAGGAGGTGAGACCGAAAGCGGAAGTCCCGGGAAGCGGCGGCGGGGCCGGGCGGCAGGTCCACGGAGGTGCGAGGCGTTGTCCATCGCGCCCCTCGCTGCCCGCCCGAATCCCTTTTTTACCTTTCGGTAAATTTCTGCTAGGAATTTCTCGCCTGCCAGAAAGCCCCTTTGATCTCTGGCTGTGGAGACCCGGGGCCCCTCCCCGAGTGTGGGACGCTTTCTCTGCCGGGGTCATCCGTCAGATCTATGGAATGGGAACAAAGTGTCCAACCTGCCCGCCGATCTGTCATTCCGACCATGCCTAGGACATCAGCAATACCTTTGCCCTCTCCTCTGGCCCACCGCCTCCTCCTCTCAGAATGCATCCTGGGCCTGTGCGACTTCGTACGAATTTCTGTGGGTTGAGATCTGCTTAGCTCCTTTTGGCAAAGGGCCACTTGAAACTGCTAGCAGATACTCCATGAAGTGGCCATGCTTCTCTTCTCTCCGAGATTCGCAAGATCGTCCTACGTTCGGGGCTTAGGACTAAAACCAAAATAAGTCAACCTCAGCCCCACTCCCCGAAACAAACCAGTGCCTCATGTGAATCCTACCAAAATCTCCTGTTGTGGTAACACACACAAAAAAGGGAAGTTCTAGTCAAATTTGCCTCTCAGACCTAGAAGCACCTGAAAATTAATAGCCTCCCTGTGATAAGCCCCAGACTGATAACCTTCTTTCATTGATAACCCTGGATTCTATAGTGATGATGGTCCGAAACTACCTTTACTGCCAAATAACCCCACAGTTACGCTCACCATACATTCTCACAAAAACTCAGTCCCTAAAACCCATCCCTGTGATTATAACTTATTTTACTTCTCTAAGAGAATTTGAAACTTAAAATATAAGGGGCCAGCTGGGTGCAGTGGCTCATGCTTGTAATCCCAGCACTTTGGGAAGTGGAGGCAAGAGGATGGCATGAACCCACAGGTTCAAGACCAGCCTGGGCAATATGGTGAGACTTCGTCTCTACAATAAATCAAAAAATTAACTGGGTGTGATGGCACATGCTAGTAGTTCCAGCTACTTGGAAGGCTGAGGTGGAAGGGTCGCCTGTGCCCAGCACTCCAGCCTGGACAACAGAGTGAGACTCCAACTCAAAAACAAAATAAAAATATAAGCTTCCAACAGATATATCTATACAGTGTTGATCATTAATATAAAGATTAGAGCCACCTCAAACGGCCTCATCCACCATAATTCTTATCAGTGCCACTTGTTCAGGGTTTCAGAAATCTCCCAGTCATTCCCAAATGTCTATGAGAATGAAAAGGACTGCTTTTCCATGACCGATAACTTCTGGGGAAAAAGGGCAAGAGGAAAGGGAAGAAAAACCAATATTTATTGAGTACCAATTTGCCAGGTATGGCTAGGTGCTTCATCTCATTTCTGAATCCTCACAACAACCCTGTGAGGTAGGTAGTAATGATCCCCATTTTTACAGATGAGGAAGTCGGCTCAGAGAAATTAAGCAGCTTTCCCAAGTTCACACAGTGAGTAAGTAGATCTGACTCCAAGTTTACCCCTTTTCTACCATGTCCCTATAGGATATTGCCTAGAGACACCTGACAACAGAAAGTCTAAGGTTTTCCTTTAAGGTTGGGGTCACCCCAATACCAGCAGGATGCAGGAAAAAGTAACTGACCGGGTAGTTGCCTCAATCTGTTGATTCTTCCGTGGGTTAGAGAAGTCAGATTTTGTCCAGGAACAGCTTTCAGAGCTAAGGAATACGTATTGAGCTTTACCAAGGCATCCCGGTGACCAGAAAACTCCTGGAAGGTGGTCACAGAAGAAATTGCTGGGAAAGTGCTCAGCATTAATAACAGAAATGTTTATTTCCTTCAGTGATCCACTCCTACAGGGAAAAATAAATGGAAAATGAGCCCATGTATGTCAAGCTCTGTAATAAACGCCAGTGAGATCACAGTGTCAGGAAAGTTAAGCCTGAATTAAATATGTCCTTGCACTGAAAACTTTCTTCCTTGATGTATGTGAAGGAAGGGCTGAAGTCAAAGGAAAAGGCAAAATAAATTAACAAAATGGCTGCCAGGCCACGTTTAATGCCCTCCCTTCCCCCACGTACAGACACCCTTCCTATTTCCCTGGACTCACGCTGCCACCTGCTGGCAATGCTGTGACCACTAGCTGATCCGTAATGTTGGAAAGTTTTTTCCTCTCTAGGAATGAGATTTCCTCAGTATGAGTTTATTTTGATAGAGAGGACAGAGAGGTGAACATGTTTTCCAATCACAAAGGACTCTCCTTGTTGTACATGCTGTGTTTCTGAGGGATTTCTTCATTGTAAGAGGCATTAGATTAGAATAATAGTCTAGTGGAAGGAAGACAGAAACCTGGAAATTTTCCTACCTAGACCGAAAGGGGGACATCTGTGTTTGCCCAGTTTCATTTAATGCACTTTTTCTTCTTCACCAGGGAGTTTCATTTACAACCCCTGCACTTTCCACAATCTGCAGGAAGCCTCCACATAGGTATCTTGCTGCAATGGACTGAACTCTCAAAAGTCAGAACCACTGGGATATTCCTCAGGATATTTTTCAAACACATTCTGTAGTGCTTTATCAGATCCAAATGCTCCATGAAAGGACAAGGTTCTGATCAAATTACACTATGTACTTCCTAAAGGCAGTGACCGCACATGCTCTGTGTGGGTCCCAGGGTCAAGTGGGTGTTTGACTATTATGCACTGAATGGAACTGAAGGAATCAATGTTGATATCAGTATAGCTTTTTATCATAAAAAATGATTTATTGGCTGTTTAAAGGGGACTATCCCACTCCCACAAGCCCATTGTACCCCTTTGCTGCTCAGTGAACCAGGACTTTGTTCCAATACAGGCCACCACGCCACCCCCTGGCCCTGACTGGACCCTTTAGTGTTACCTGATTCAATTGAGGGAAGTGGGATAGACAGGTTGTTCCAGATGGGTGCCTGTCCAGTTTGCAGTTATTCCCTCTCCATTGAAAATACCAACCAACACATTCCTACAGTCTCAGTGAGCAGCTGAGACCAACTTTGGCGCCCTCTCCAACCCAGTGCTGCAGATGGGAGAGAGATTTAAGTCTGTCACTGAAGCTAATTTTGAGAGCGGTGAATGGGAGCAGGAAGGCATTTAATGGGTCATGGAAACCCCACCCTTCCCATGCCCAACCTTAGTCTCTTGTACCCGATTGTCCAGGGGGCTGGAGGTGGGTCACTGCCATGAGAGAGATCAGGGAGGCCAGTCCTGGAAAGAAAAGATTCGTAGTATTATTGACCAGGGCGATCACGTGGCCTCTCTGCATCCAGCTACCTTAGCAATTCAAATGCCAGCCCCCACCCTCAGCCATCCAAACCCCAATCATTCTAACTCTTCATCCTAAAAGAGACAAGGCCATCCTGTCTGATTCTTGTCTCTGCTGAGACCAAGCCCCATGATCTAGGTGCAGGAGAGAGACGGAAAAATAGGACAGAAATGCTTTTCCTGAAGCGTGAGAGAAAGAGAGCTGCAGTCAGCTTTCCCATCTTCTGCTCCACATATCCTAATTGCTATTTTGTCCTGTCTCTAGCCAAACTTAGGAAAGAAATGCGCCTTCTGGACTTCTTTAAGGAAGTCTCAGGTATAAAACTAGGAAGCAATCTATTAACTCCAGTGGAAACACTTAGCTGTGATTTCGATCCTTTTAAACCTAGCAAGGATATGAGAAGATGCGGATCATTTTCTTAACTTGCTTGGGTGCAATTACTGCCCTGCACAATTACACTGAAAAATAAAATATCCTAATGGCCCCAGAGTAACTCCAAACCTGGCCTGCTGCTCTATGTCCTCCACCTCCCACCCCCCTTAGAGAATCCCTCTGCTTCCCAAGGCATGGAAAGTTCACTGGCTGAGAGGCTTCACCTCACCTTTGTGATGCTCTTCTCTCATCACCGTCTCACCATACCCAGGTTCCCTCCCCCAGTAGTCAAAGATCACAGCCAAGTCCAAGGCTTTTGCACACGTTCATCCTGTTGGTTCTGTTCCTGACCCAGGAAACACTAAGCAAAAGCTGTGTGCGGAGACCCCAGCCCCAGCCTGGCCAGCTGGGGAAAGTCGATCCCATAAGGTGGTCCTTGCGATCGTTACCCCAGCCCCATATCCCTCCAAGCGTCCAGCAGCCCATCATGACTCCAACCGGGGTGAAGGGGCAGGACGGAGGTAGCCATCTGACATGATGACGTCGCTGGTGAGTTGCTGCTCCAGGAACTCAGAGGTCTCCTCGGCTATCTGACCTGGGATCCGAAAGTCCACAGCAGGCGGCTCCTGCTTGGGGCTGGGCAGAGGTCGGGACACCCAGGACTCGGCAGGACAGCCAGTCCCCTGAAGGAACTGCAGAAAGTTCTCCTCGATGGAGCCCTCCCGGCTGGGCAGCCTCAGCTCCTCCTCCGGAGCGGGCTTGAAGAAGCAGACAAACTGCTTGCTAAGCTCCCCCCGGATCTGCCGGTTGAGACATCCGTAGAAGAAAGGGTTGGAGGTAAAGCAGAAGTAGCCGATCCAGGTCACCACGCTCTCCACCTGCCCCGTCGATGTGGGCTGAGCACTCAGGGCCACGTAGAGGTGAAAGGAGAAGTAGGGCAACCAGCAGAGCAGGAACTGTCCCCCCACAGCCAGGAGAACCACCGCCGCCTTCCCTCCCCCAAACGTCCGGTGTGGGGTGGTCTGGGGGGCTCCCGAGCTGGTGACCATGGTGGAGCGGCTGCTGAGAGACTCTGAGCGTTGCCGGGGTGTCTCCATCCACGTGGGCAGCGGCCCGTGCTGCATGGCGGCCACACGAGCCACGCGGAACATGCTGCAGTAGACCACCAGGATGAGGAGCAGGGGCAGCAAGAAGTAAAGGACAGCAAAGACCACCACGAAAAGCTGGCAGTAGGCACTGTGGCTCCACTGGAGTGAGCAGCCTGGAGGGACACTGGGAGCACTTTCCTCCCTGGAGACCCTTCCCAACACCGGCACAGAAGCCATGGCCAAGGCCTTCACCCACACCCCCACCAGCACAGAGGCCACCAGCCCCAGCGTCATGCGCACCTCGTAGCGCATGGGGTGGACCACGTAATAGTAGCGCTCCACATTGATGGCCGACACGGAGAGGATGGCCAGGCTGACAAAGCACACGCTCAGGAACAAGTAGAGGCGGCAGGCCACCTCCCCAAAGAGGGCACGGTCAAAGAGGGCGGAGCTGGAGAGCATGGCCAGCGGCATGAGGGTCAGGGCGGCCAGCAGGTCCACCAGGCAGAGGTGGAAGACGAAGACAAATTTTCGGAGGGCGGGTGTCTTGGCGATGACGGCCATCACAGCAGCGTTGCCAGCCACAGCAGTCAAGTCCAGCAGGAGCATGAAGAAGAGGGCCACGGATTCTGAAGCTACATCCCGCAGCCCCACCTCTGGGACCCCGCTGGCAGTGGAGGGACCTGGGGTTTGAGGAGCCCTCCCCAAAGCGGAAGAGTTCCCTGACGACTCTGGGATGGGTGAGGACTCCATGGGGCCGAAAGAGGACACCCAGGGCACCTCCTGTCACAGGCCCATCCCCCATCCTAGTTCAGCGACCCTGGGATGGCGAGCCCAGGCTCGGACTTCCCGATAGGGGTGCCTGCTTATGGGGGGGGGTGCCTGCTGCTGGAGCCTCTTGGTCAGGCTCTTGTCACCAGCCTTTGAGACTGGACTTGTCTGTGTACAGAGTGCCAGGCCAGGCGGCAAAGGGCTCAGAAGCTCAGATCGCTTCTGCCAGGAGGTGGCTCCAGGAGCTGCCTTAGTGACCACCAAGAAGCAGGGGACGCAAGGCGGGGGAGCTGGACCCACTCACCACTCCAGCTTCGAGGTGGCCACCAGCTCTGCCTTTCTGCCGGTCGTCATGCCCTTCTACCTTCTCAAGGACCATTAGCCTGGGATTCTAAGTCCTCTGTCTCCCTTTCCCAGGGTCCTGCTGAGCTCTGGGACAGTGCCCCAGCTTTAGGGTGGCTTATGTAAATTTCCTGAAGTCTCCTCGCCTCAGAATGGCAGGAGCTGCTGGTAGGAGACGGAGCACAGAATTGAGTTTCCAGTCCTGGGTCTGGACGTTACTAACTCTGACTCTTCTGAACCGCAGTCTCTGCATAAAGGCATCTGTAAAATGAAGGGAATAATACTTCACAACCGCGTCTGTGGATCCCGTGTGAATTATTAATAACAATGCTAATGATGAGCTGTAACATTTAGATGGTCCTTTCTACATGCCAGCTCTGTTCTCGGCACCCTTCATATATGAACTCCTTTCAATCCTCTGACAACCCTGTGAGATAGGTATTATTCTCATCCCCATTTTTCAAGGGGTGAAACTGAGGCCTAGAGAGTTTAAGTAACTTACCCAAGGTCACACAGCCAGGAAGCGACAACGGCTAGGTACCTGCCCTGGCAGGCTGGCCCCAGGGCCAGTCCTCTTCCCCACAGTGCCATGCTGTGTGTGAAGGTGCCCTTCACATTGCTGGGCTATAACAGGCATCCAATAAAGAGTTGTCCAATTTGAACTGTCTCTAAAAATGTCCCTCACTGCTCTGGGGCTGTCACCAGAAAAGGGGTGCTATGCTTTAGTCTCTTCTGACATCTGACATCACCACTGCCAAGACAAAGAGCTGCCACTCTGGGAATGTTGAGAAGGAGCGGTGAAAACGAAAAGTCCCGGCTGGAAGGTAACTGTGAGGCCAGCTCGTCCAGTCTCCCCCGCTCCCAAGACCAGAAGGGTAGAAGTCACTTTAAGCTGCCCTTCCCCACCCACTCGTGAACCCCTCAAGGCCACCGTGCCCTGACCTCCCACTCCCCAGCTCCCGAGATCTCTGACCACTGGAGCTGACTCTCAGAGGATCCCTGGCCCAAAGCCCTTTGTTCTGGCCAGTGACCACAGTTAGAGAACAAGAAATCAGGAGGAGGCACCTGCATGAGAGGGTGGGTGGGTGTGGAGTGGGCAGAGGACTGTGATCGTGGAAGTGGGTGGGCATAAAGCAGAGAAGAAAACTGGGAGAAACTGGGAGAGGAGCACATCTGTGGTTTCAGCGTCTCCCTTCTCCTGACCTAATGGCAGGGCTAATCTGTTGTGTCTCATTATTCACGTTGAGTGTGCATATCATTGAAATAGGTTGTCCGATGTAATTAAAAAATTTTTCATTTACGTATACTATTCTTGTGGTCCAGATTCCCTCAGGATAGTGTGCTGAGCTATGCAAATGAGAGGCGAACTGCAGACACACCAAGTCTGATGGACCTTCTGTAGACAAATCACAAGTTCCCTAGGACACAGTTTCCTCATCTGTGAAATGGGAGGGGAGAGCAGGTCTGGACGACCTCCAAGGTTCCTGCACATAACTTTTGGTTACTCTGTGAGTTCCTGAACCACGGAGGACCTGGCAGTTGCTCCATTAAAAAACCCATCATTTCTAAGACTGCAATAAAGAGGGACCGTGTCGCCAGACAAATCCCCCCCGCCACAGCTTTACAATCACTGCCTGTTTTTGGCGTTACCACAAACCTCATCCAGGTTCTAACATGCCGGGCAGGCAGTCGACGTTCAATACAATTTTGTGAATTGGATCAAACTCGATCCATTGAATCACTGCCCCCGGTACAAACTCCAAGAATACTCAGTGGGCCGGCTGTGTGCCAGCGAGAAGACTCTCTTCTGGAAAGGGTAACCCGGACTCCAGGCAGCCCTAACTTTGGACAACTGCCTAGAGACATGCCTCTCTCCAGGGTTGCAGGAAGCTATTTCACAGTCAAGATGGCCACAGAGACTCAGGGTCTGCAGAGAAGATGAGGAGGGGACACACGAGTGAGACATCAGCTTCTCACTGGGTCTGCCAGGACAAATGCCTGAAAGAAACACTCAGAGAAGCAGCCCCCTCCTTACTGTCCATGCCACGATTCACCCATCCCTTCTGCCCATGGGTAGGGCCCAGCACATGTAGCTCTGAGTCCCTGGCAGCTGAAGGAGGAAAGGTCTCCATGTCTGGATGGGCATCAAAAGTCCTAGACAGGTCTCCATGTGGAGCTGGAGGGGTGCCGTGCAGCCATGATGGAGCCCCGGGCAAGAAGGCATTGGGACATTTCTTTTTCATGATCCCTTCAACCTCACCAGTATCTCTACAATAACCCCTAAACTCCAGGACTTCAGTCACCTCCTAACACACACCCCAGTGTACTTGGCGCTCCCCACAGATGGACTGGAACTATGGAGTTGGGGGGCGGTGGTGTGACCGTTTCATGAGGGCAACCCAGGAAGCCTCACCCCACTCCCAGCTCGTGTCAATGATGCCGTCTACCCCAGCAGAGGTTCTGGTCTTCCCATGGCTTCCTTCCAGCACCACCCTCTCCCTCCAGGACCTCTCGGTACCCGGAAGGCATTGCCACTAGGGCCTGAGGTGTGGGCCCCTTGCGGAGGCATGGTCAAGTTCCAGATATCCTTGTTTCGGAATGCAGATATACATGAGTACCCAGCCCAAGGCCGCAGAGGTGTTGTTAGGGTTCACGTGCACCTATTTCCCGAACCCAGAGCTTCCATCCCAAGGACCCAAGCCTGGCCTTCCTGCAGACAAGACCATGTCCCTCCTAGGCTGGGGAGAGTCCTAGGGAGCTCTCAAACCCTCTCCCCAGCAGAGTTGCCCACGCCCAGGGCACAGCTGCCCCTCAACCTGGACGTGGGGGACCCATCTCTGTGACATGGGCCAAGGCAGACGGAGAACGCTGTCTGTCTGCAGGTTGTGGGCACTCCTGCCGGCAGGAGGTGACCAACCCCCCAGCTCCAGGCTTCAGAGATGCCCACACCCCATTGCTGCCTTTGGGATACCCGGAGCCCATCTCCTGATAAAACTGCCCGCTGGTCCCTGGAACGCCACCCTTCCATGGGGAACCTCAGCACTCAGCACCAGGCCCCAGGTCTGGCCCCCACTCCTGGCCTAGTCGGCAACTCCTACCTTTGCTTAGCGGCTCTGGGCTCCCATGTGATAGCTGCTCTCAGCTGATGCTTCTCCAAGGCTGCTGAAGCCTGAACCACTGCAGTGAGCAGTGAGAGGCAGCCGGCAAAGCAGAATGCTCTGAGAGCTTCTGGGTCCTAATGGCCTCCTGCTTCCCACCCAGACCCTTAGAGCCACTTCGGGAGCAAAAAGCTGGGCACGAGTGCCCCAGGCAAGGGGCCCGGGTGTGAGCTCAATTCCTCTCACTTCTCTCAGGTTGCTGGACTGCATCTCAAAAGTTTCAAGGGGCCGGGCAATGCTAGGCAGGGGAGAACCTCCCGACCAGACTGAGGAAGTGAAAAAACATGTGGGGGTCAGAAAGTTCAGGTTTAAGGACTGGCCATGGCACTTAGGATCTGTGTGACCTTGAATAAGCCACCTACTGGCCTTGGTTTCTTATGTGTTCAAAGGGAATACAGGAGGAATGATCCCTGAAGTTCCTGACAGTCTTGCCATTGCATGGTTCTGTGTGACATCAGAACCATGGTGCTGATACAGGCAGGTCAGTGCAGACATAGGACCCGGAGGTTTAGGCGAGGGAGGGGCTGAGGCTCCAGGGGACGGTTTCAAGCTTGACTCCTCTGAAAGCTGCCAAATGTGTACAGCGGACAGGTTTAGGAATGCAGCAGGTTTGAAGGGGAGCTGAAGGCCTTAGATTAACCCTGCCCTTGACCTCCAAAAGCACATTATTATTATTATTATTATTATTTTAAACAAGGGTCTCACTTTGTCACCCAGACTAGAGTACACTAGCATGATCAGACCTCACTGCAGCCTTGCATTCGACACAAGTGATCTTCCCATCTCAGCTTCTCAAGTTGCTGGGACTACAGGCACATGCCCGGCTAATTTTAAAAAAATTTTTTTTGTAGAGGTGGTGTCTCACTATATTGCCCAGGCTGATTTTGAACTCTTGGCTTCAAGTGATCCTCCTGCCTCAGTCCCCAAGTGCTGGGATTACAGGTGTGAGCCACAGTGCCGGGACTATTTTATTTGATGTTTATTTGGAGTGGGGCTGTGAGGGCTGGTGGAGATGGGGGGAATCTAACACCCCCACACACACAAGCCACCAAGTGAACCATCATAACACTGACCCAAAGACAGAGTGGGAGCCAGGTGTTCAGCAATGCTCATACTGGTCTGGATTGATAGGACTAGCCAGAGCTGGGGCACATCACCCAAGGAGCATCACCCATCCTGTGATGGGCCTTTGGGGGTGCAATGAAGGGGCGTGGCCCCCATTAGTATGAAGAAAACTCACTTCCCCAGGTATGTGTGACTGAAATCCAAGAATAAGATCCTGACACTGCAGAGCTGTAGGACAACCTACAAACCAAGGCATCCATGTTTCTGAGGCCCAGAAATGTGAAGAGCCTGATGAAAGCCACACGGCGCCACATGACAGAGCCATGAGCCTTCTTGCCTATCCAGGAACTCTTTCTGCCTCCTAAAAGAAAGAAAGGGAATTCTGGAATTGTTGACCAGACCCAACCCAAAGAGTCACAAGAACAATGAATTACCCAAGGGACTGAGGGGCAGGTTGACTTCCCCAGGCCCCAGGTCACCAACACAGAGGCCACTGATCAGTGCAGGGCTGATGTCGTGACCTCCATCACCAGTCACTGTTTTTTTGGTTTTGTTTTGTTGTTTTCGCTTTTATGCAAGTCAGGCCCTCTACAGTTTCTTCAATCCTCACACCAATCTCTGAGATAGCCGTTCCTCACCCATTGGAGAGAGTGCCAGAGGTGAAGTGATTGTCTCCAGATCACACAGCTAAGGCACACTGGAGCTGATATTTGAGCCCATGTCTGCTAGAAATCAAAGCATTTCCTCCTCCCTGATTTGCCCTGTGGCCTCTCCAAGCTGACTCCCTAAAAGTCATTTCCATGGAAGTGGTCACTGTCTTCCAGAAAGCCTAAAATTGCCATCAAAACTAGACATACCTGAGTACAGGGAACTCAAATGGAAATGCCAAATTGAAAACCAGGACACACAGTTCGAGGTTGTGAGCCATGATCATGCCACTGCACTCTAGCCTGGGTGACAGAGTGAGAGCCCAACTCTAAAAAACCACACACACACACACACACACACACACACACACACACACACACACACACTTGGCCAGGACACGGTGGATCACACCTGTAATCCCCACACTTTGGGAGGCCAAAGGAGGAGGACCCTTGAGCCCAGGAGTTTGAGACCAGACTGAGCAATATAGTGAGACTTCATCTTTACCAAAAAATTTTAAGAATTAACCAACCTCAGTGGTATGCAGCTGTAATTCCAGCTACTCAGGAGGCTGAGGGGGAAAGATCACCTGAGCTCAGGAAGTCAAGGCTGCCGTGAGCCATGATTGTGTCACTCTAGTCTGGGTGACAGAATGAGACCCCCAACTCAAAAAAGAAACAAAAACCTCGCAGACAGCAAAGTGGTTTTTATCAAACCCTGGGTTGTTGTATTGACAGGATTATCTTGGCATCAGCTGGATTCTGCCTCTCCCTGCTCAGCACCCTCTTACCTCCTGCAGGGCCCCAGTCCAGACTGACATGGCCCCTTTCAGGGGATTCAAAAGAACCAGAGTAGACTCAGGCTTATCTGAACAGGATTCTAGAAGGAGCACTGGAAGCACTGGAGCCAGAGATCCTTGGTTCCAGCTTGACTCTGCTCTGTTGGTGGATGGCAAGACCTTGGTCTGTGCGTTGGCTGGCTGAATTTTTCTATCTGTAAAATAGGCAGAGTTCTTCCCTCCCCAGCTCATCTAGCATGGATAGGGAGCCTGCAATAGAAACATAGCCTACTTCTCAGGCTCATGTGGTGGCCAGCAGGCAAGGTCTCCTCACCCTGAGGTCCCTCCCAGAGAGCCATTGGGGAGGCTGGGCACAGTGGCTCATGCCTGTAATCCCAGCACTTTGGGAGGCGGAGGCAGGAGGACTGCTTGAGCCCAGGAGCTTGAGACCAGCCTGGGCAATGGAGCAAGACCTTGTATCTACAAAAAATAAAAAAAATTAGCCAGGCATGGTGATGTGTGCCTGTAGTCCCAGCTACTCAGGGTGGCTGGGGTGAGAGAATCGCCTGAGTCCAGGAGGTCAAGGCTGCAGTGAGCCATGCTTATGCCACTGCACTCCAGCATGGGCAACAGAGTGAGACCTTGGCTCAAAAAGAGAGAGAGAGATTGGGTGGGGAAGGTGATACCAAAGAGGCAGTAGATCCCAGAGCATCCTCCAGGTTGCTGGAAGCATCTTGGCTCAGGAGAGAGGGACAGGGGGAACAGGGTAGGGGGACTGCCTATCCTAGCTAGAGGGCCACTAATAACAATTAACAATGATGATGATGCTACTAATTATTGAAGGCCCATTTGGGAGACACTCGTGTGCTGTATCTCATTAAATGATCCAAATCAGGATTCAGAGTAGCTACTGACACCACATCTCCAACCCTTCCTTTTTATTTACTTATTTAATTTTTTGGAGGCAGAGCTTACTCTGTTGCCCAGGTTGGAGTGCAGTGTCAGGACCACGGCTCACCGCAGCCTTGACCTCCTGGGCTCAGGTGATCCTCCCGCTTCAGCCTCCGGAGTAGCTGGGACGACAGGCGACCCACCACCACGTTTGGCTAACTTTTTGGTGTTTTTGCAGAGACCAAGTCTCACTGCGTGTGTTCCCAGGCTGGCCTCAGACTCCTGAGCTCAAGGGATCCTCTCGTCTGGGCTTCCCCAAGTGCTGGGATGAAAGACATGAGCCACCACACCCAATGCAATCCTTCATTGTAGAACTGAGCACAATGAGAGGCGAGAAGACTCACGTGGAGAAACAACGCGTGGTCCCCCAGGCCGCATCAGAGATGGTGGCTCACCTTGCTGCAGACATGCCCCAGAGGGGGACCCTTGCTGCAGACACGCCCCAGAGGGGGACCCTTGCTGCAGACACGCCCCAGAGGGGGACCCTTGCTGCAGACACGCCCCAGAGGGGGACCCTTGCTGCAGACATGCCCCAGAGGGGGACCCACACTGCAGGATAGGGACCAGTGCCCCCTCCCGACAGTAGCACCCTTCTCCTTGGCATCATGGCGAGGCCCCTGGTGCTCAGGATGCATCTTTCCCTCTTAGAATGGCTCCTTGGGACCATCCTACCTCACCCTCACCACCACACCTCTTGGAGGGTTCTGTCCCACCCACTCTTTCCTGCCCAGGAGGAAACTGTAGAGCCAGCCAGGTTTACCTTTCCCCCATCCATCCATCCATTTCTTCAAGAACTGTTGGAGGCTTTTCATGTACCCGCGGCCTCTCCCCAGGGTCCCTCAGCTGCATGGTGGTCCCCACCGCCCCCTTCTCCACATTCTGCCTTCTGTCGAAACCTGCTCTCAGGAAAGAGGTTGATAAATCCATTCCTGGTGATAGCAGCTTAATGTGTTCTCTCTCCCAGGAATATTAACAATTTAACAGGGAACAAAGGAAAGAAGCAAAATGTTGGGATTCCAGCATTGACCGGGGTGTCCCAGATCCTACAACATAGACTCCAGTCAGCCACCTCCTCCCCAGCCCGGCCTCCCCTCCGCCCCCAAGAGGCCGGCATTGCATCCTCCCAGCTCCCACCTCCATCCACATGGGCACCAGACCCTCCCCACCCCAGCAGACTCACAGCTGGGCTCTTCCCACCACAGCCCAGACCCCCATGCCATCACCAGCCGTGGCTGCTTCCTGAGAACCCACCACCCCTGCCCACCATCTGGAAACCAGGCTGAGGGCCCAGGGGCGGGGCGGGGAGAGCAGAGGTGAGAGGCTTTCCATTCCCCTTGT
>NW_007249192.1:135471-137999 GCF_000164805.1 Carlito syrichta
CCAACCAGATTAGAAACTGGGGGCCTCGGATGAACCAGGCTCAAAAGAATGGCAGGAACCCCCACAGCGTGCACTCAGGCCAGGCCTGCCATGGGCCAGGGGCCTCCCCAGGCTGCCCACCCCCTGGCCATCAGCAGGGGCTCGATGCTGGACCCCCTGAGAAGAGCCCAGGGAGCTCCTGGCCCTTAATAATGCAATCCCTAGGTCTGCAGGCCAAACGGCTCTTCCTCACCAGCAGGCAGGCAGTACCCTCTGCCTGTGCTTCCCATCTGAGCTCCCATCCTCAGCCTGCCCCCCATAGGCCCTGCCCCACACCCGATGCCCGGGCACAGCAGCCTGGGGGCAATCTGTGCCAACTGTCCTCTTCCAGCCTCAGGCAGGGAGCTCTGGGAGTGGGCACGGGCCTGCATGCTCACACAAGTCGTCGCACATAGTCTTCTGAGTTAGTCTCAAAAACTTCACCTATAGATGTGAAAACTGAGGCCAGAGGTTAAGTGACTTCCTCAGAGCCCCACAGTTGAGCACCTGGACTTACTGGAACTGTGGATGGGGCAAGGGAGAAGCCAGGGAAGCAGGGCAAAGAAAAGGGGTGTCCCTGGAAACCTCCCGGGGCCTGGTAACTTGGCACTTGACTTGCTCTCAACTGGGGAGCGTTGTCTCCCCTGGAACCCACCTCCATATCCTCCAGGCCACGGCAGAGCCTACCCAGGCCATACTTCTTCCCCATGGCTCTGGGCTCTGTCCCCTCTCTGGGAAACACCATCTGGCCCTGAGTGGGGTCCCTCTTGGTGCTGAGGCCGCCTGGGGGGCCTATACAAATCCTACTTCTCTAGCCAGACACGGTGACTCATACCTGTAATCCCAGCACTTTGAGAGGCCAAGGCGAGAGAATTGTCTGAGCCCAGGGGTTTGAGACCAGCCTGGGCAACTTGGCCAGACCTCAACTCTACAATAAATCAAAAAATTAGCTGGACATGGTAGCACGCACCTGTAGTTCCAGCTACTTGGGAGGAGTGCCTGAACCCAGCAGGTTGAGGCTGCAGTGGCCGTGAGCGTGCCACTGCACTCCAGCCTGGGTGACAGAGTGAGACTCCGACTCCAAAAGAAAACCCCAAAAAACCAGAGGCTAGACTTGGAGTCAAAACAGTGCCCCAGGTCACAGGAGGTCAAGATGTCAAAACCCTTATTTTATAGATGAATAGGCCCAGAGAGGGAAGTAATTTGCCCAAGGCTACACAGCTAGAAGATGAAAGAGGAGCAACCAGGACCCAAGTCTCCAGTTCCTAAGCCTATTTTTGCCTGACTTGAAGGATCAAGTCAAGGCCCAGTGCCCTTTCTCTACTCACATCTCCAACGCCCTTCCAGCTGTCTCCTTCCACTCCTTCCTGATAAGGCTCTGAGGAGGCCCAGCCACCACCCTCACCTCTGTCCTGACCTTGTCTCGCTGTTCTGAGCATCCTTGTGTCTCCTGAAGCCTCAGAGTACCCTGATCCCCCCTCCTTCAGCTCCCAGCAGCCCACCTGCAAGCTCCATTTCACCCAATTCAAGACATGTTTATTGAGCACCTGTTATGTGCAGAGCCCTGGGAGTGAGGGGGAGAGATGCAAAGATGATAGAAATACAAACCTAGCCCTCTTGGTGCTCACAATCTAGGATCAGGACAAAGCAGGTTATAAGTGTCAAGGGACAGTGGCACTGCCAGGAAAATTCAAGGAAAAAGTAAACCTACTCTCTTAGAAAATCTAGGAAGGCTTCATCCAGGAAGTGGCATGGGTCTTAAAGGAGGAGTAATTGAGGGCAGCTGAGGAGGAGAATAGTCCAGGTGGAAGGAGAAGACCAAGCAGAAACATGGAGTTTAAGAAATGCCAGGGCACAGTGAGTTCTCGATTTGACTGAAAAATAATCTGCACGAAGGGAAGAAGCGAGGAGAGAAAGGTGAACTTACAGGACTGTGGAAGGCCTTGCAAGCCAGGCTGAGAAGCCAAACTGAAGTCAACACAGTAAATGTTTTGAGCAGAGACACATCGGGACGCACATGTGCCCATCCTCTATCTTTCAGTGAGTCAGTTGATAAGCATTTACTGAACCCACATGTTCTGGAGCACAAGCTGAACTACAGACCAGAAATTTCCCTTATTGCTCAGGCTCAGAAGGAGGCACCCAAAGAATCATCTAGGACATCAACATCAAGGAGATACTGCATGTGAATGTGTGACAGAGTGACCTCAGAGGAGAGGGCAGGTCAGAGATGAGGTGATACAGAGATCAAATGATACATTCCCGGCGAGGCTCTGAGAGCATCGCCCGGGTGCCTGTGAGTGACTTGCATGTCTATTCTTTGGGGAGGAGATGGAGAGGTGTGGAGCGTCTGGAAATTCTCCCTATAGATCATGAAGTCATAAGAATCTGCCTGTTGGCCGGGCTCGGTGGCTCAGCCTGTAATCCCAGCACTTTGGGAGGCTGAGGCAAGAGGATTGCCTGAGCCCACGGGTTCGAGACCTGCCTGGGCAACTTGGTGAGGCCTCATC
>NW_007249192.1:138208-147808 GCF_000164805.1 Carlito syrichta
AGTCTAGGCGACAGAGTGAGACTCCAACAAAAAAAAAAAAAAAGAATCTGCCTACCAGCCTGGACAACATGACAAACTCTCATCTCTACAAAAATTACAAAAAATTAACTAGACTTGGTGGCCTGTACCTGTAGTCCCAGTTACTTGGGAGTCTGAGGAGAAAGGACCTGACAGGTTCAGGGTTGAGGCTGCGGTGAGCTGTGAGATTGTGCCACTGCCCTCCAGCCTGGGCAACAGAGTGAGACCCTGACACACACAAAAAAAAAAGGAAGCTTCCCAGAGTGGCCTGAGGGGACATGGCACCTGGACCATCAGCTGGTCGCTCCAGCCCGAGCCTCCCAGCTCAAGGACAGCTTCTCAGCTCTGGCCTGAGAACAAAGAGCTGGGCCGGGTTTCCCAACTGAGGATTCCACAGAGCACTTCTCAGCAGTGCCTGGTCTCAGACTCTGGGGGGCACCCCTGCTCTATGTCTCTGGGGCAGTCACCCCAAGAGTCTTATCCTCAGCCAGGCCGAGCCAATCCCTGCTGGGCCCTAAGGCAGTCTGACTCTTCCCTGTCCAGGCTGGACACTGCTGGGGACAGGGATGCTGGCCCTGTGACCTCTTTCCCAGCTGTTATCCTTCCTTACAAAAAACAGGATCACATAAAAACAAGACCACCCCCTCATCCAACTCTCAAAGTCCATTGGTCCAAGGGAGGACGCGACTGCCAGACTCAAACTCTCAGGGAACCCTTTGGGATGGAAAGATGGCTTGTGAGTGGCCCCTGGCGGGAAGATCAGCCCTCGCCCATCTATGTGGGGACCCTATGGCAGAATGGCCTGTGGAAGTGATGTCTGCTCACCTGGAGGGGTACCCCTGGTGGGTGTAAATCAGCCTGGCACTGAGACAGGGTGTCCTGGATGGCGAGATCCTGGCTAGGACAGAGGACCCAAGCTGCTCCATTTCCGGGCCCCCCAACTGCTCTGATGATCAGCAGCCACAGGGGGGCAGTGTTGGCCACACAGCCGCAAAGACTTGACTGCAGTCTCAGGTGACAGGCCCTGCCAGACCCCCACCTGCTTTCTCACCCCTGGGGACTGTGGGCCAGCTGGCCCCGGCCTTTTCACACTATCACAATCCCGGGAGGATTGAGAGGAGCGCCAGAGCTCCTTAAAGAAAATCCCTCCTCCTAGGAGGTAGTGAGGAAGAGATGGACAGACCAGTGTCCCAGAGGGAGCCCTGACCTGGGCCCAGTGCGTCCCTGTAAAGTGGCAGTGCACCTTGGGCTACTCCCCCGGCCTCTCAGAGCCCCAGCTTCACATGAGGGATTGGCCCAGGATTTCAGACGTTCTCTGAGGTCCTTTTCCGCCCTAGAATTTGAGAGTCTGAGTCAGCAGCTGCTGTCCTTGAATGGCTTCTCTCTCCAGGGGCCTGACAGCTTCGAGGCACAGGGCTGGGGCGGGTGGGGGGTGCAGGAAATAGCAGTGGGCACTTCTGATCTCTATAAACCAGGCCATTCCTCTGGGAACCACGATCAGGGAGGAATGCAGTCCTCAGACCGGGAAGAGGCCCGGGGAAGGATTGGCTGGGGTCAGCTGGAGCCCAGAAAGACCCTTTCAGGGGCTCCATCTGACTGGGTTGTGTGCGACTGTGGATGGGAGAACGGCAGGAGGCCAGCTGAGAACTGTCCCCTCCCAGGGCTGTGGAGCTGCACTGGGCTGCCCTAAAGCTTAGGCTGCAGAAAGCCTAGGCACTCTCCCTTCCAGGCCTCCTCATTCTCAGGCCCCCACAACAGTCACCTTCACTCTTCCTCCTGCTTCCAGCTCCCTGTCCAAAGCTGAACCCCCAAGAGCAGGGAGCCCGCAGCCGCAATCCCAGGGCGGGGATCCGCCCAGCGGTCTTGTCTTCCCTCATTGCCCTGCCCATCGCATCCCTCCAGGTCAGCCTCTGCTCACACCCTCAAGGCTGTGTTCCCTGGGCTTCTCTGGCCCCAGCATTGTTGTCTGACTCCTGTAATTTCACACCAGGTCCCTGGACATTCTCTGCCCAGCACCTCAGCTTCCCTATCAGGCATCTGATCCCGGGCCGGACGTCCCAAGCATGGGGTGTGTCCTGGTTCTTTTATCCCGTCTCCTTTTTCTTCCTCGATGGCCCCATTTTCTCACTTTTCCCGTCTCTCTTATTTGGTTTCCCTCCTTTGATCCGTGCTTTGCTCTCTGTATCCTGTTCTCAGATCTCTCCACGTCCTGGAGCCTCCTGGCCGTGGGCCTCTGCCCTCTCTCCCACCCCCACCCTCCGCTCTCTGTCTCTTTGCCTCAGTGTATACCTTTCCCCTTTCCCATTCCCTCTCTCCTCCCTCACTTCCTCCTCTGCAGTGAGTACAGGGAGAATCCGATCCATCCCTCCCTGTACTGAGGGTATAAATAGCGGAGCGAGACTGGGCCGGGAGCCAAACTTGCTACCGGCCTCTTCCTTGTAGCCACGGATCTCAGGCACCTCAGACACCTCGGACCGGCGTGGGGGCAGGCCTGGGGCAGGGCCTTAGGGTCGGGGGCTGGAGGGTCAGGTTGAAGGCCACTGTACAGAGTGACAGTCCAGGCAGAGAGAAGGATGTGGCAGCAGCTTCGGCAGTCCTGAGTTTCACAAGCGGGCCAGGCTTCCCCTGCCAACAGGGGTCTGGGGGGTGGTCCTGCTTCTGCTGTGAGAGAAGGAGCTCTGGGTCCCAAGGGCCGCTCGAGGGTCCGGCCCACTTCTCCAGGGTACAGATGCATGGGCCCAGGTGGCTGGCAGCAGACAGCAGCTGGGGACTGGAGTGGCAGTAGTGCCCTCAGGAAACAGGCCGCACTCTGGCCCTAGCCAGCTCCCCGGCCTAATTAGAGACCGGAACGGCATTGATCGTCCCTGAGCTCATTATGTCACAGCTGGGGAACAGCTGGCCAGTTTTTTCCAGGCCATTAGCTGCGCCATGAAGTGGAGAGGGTGTGTGTGTGTGCAGGATCAATACCCCGTCTGTCTGGGGAAAGCGGCCTAGTGGCTGCTTCCCCTGGCACTCTGGGCTGTGCTCCTCTCTGGTGCTGTCACACCAGCCGAGCGCCCTGGGGTTCACACACAAAAGCCTCACTCCCTCCACCTGGCCGGGAGAGAGGGACTCGTGGCTGCTGGACTGACCCTGGCCTAGTCCATGGTGACTCTCCGAGCCATCTCTCTCAGGGGATTCAGATGGGCAGGGAAGAGGCTCGGATGACCTGTGCTGGTCTCAGAGGGGGCCTCACAAGCCCTGCTCCCCTCCACCCTGCGGCAAGATGACACCTCCGCAGCTGTTTCTGTTGGCCCTGGGCCCACCTCTCAGTGCCCCTTGGCTCAGTCGGGTTTGGTTTCCTGGGGGGGGGGATCCTTGACCCTTGGGGCATGGGGGGTGCTGGAAGGAGGGAGGGCAGAGACGAGTTCTCGCTCTCTTTCTCCCTCTGCCTCTCCCTGGCTGGGGCAAGCAGAACCTCAGCTGGCCGCAGTAGAGACGGGAGCGAGACTGTCCACACCGCCTGCTGCTGAGACTCCCACTGCCAGAGGGGAGTTAAACAGTACTTAGTGAACTGGCTCTTTGCTTATGGGGCTGTGAAGTGTGAAGGCTGGAAGAGACCTCCAAAATACCTCAAGTCACACTCTTCATTTCACAGAGGGAGAGTGTAAGCCCTAATAAGTCTTAAGTGCCACCATGCCCGGCGGATCCAGCTGCCAAGTGCTTTCTTTCGTTTCCCGTGTGCCTCTCCTGTTCGTTCCCTGTTAAGTTTTATAGAGCCCCTGGATCTCCAGTCCCTGGTGGAGGCTTCAGTCCCCTGTAGTGGGTGGGAACTGCCAGGCTCCTTCCACGTTAGCTCCTCCCTCCAGCCCCGCCATCACTCCCTCTGCACCACCCCTCCCCACACCACCGTGGAAACAGCACCAATCCCTGGACATTCTGTGGGGTCCGGCTGCTGGATCATGAGCAGTCTTCCCACCCACTGAACAGAGGCCAGGCTGTGCCCAGTGCCCTCTGCGCCCCCGACTTCCCCCCGTGGCCTCCATTCACAGACATTAGAAGGTCTGAATTCCAGACCTGAAGTACTCCCAGGCCCAGCTCCAGCCCTGAAGAGCTGGCAGACTGATACAGCTAGAATGCAAAGAGCAGAAGGACCATTAAAATGTATTCCTCAGGCCAGGCATGATGGCTCATGCCTGTAATCCCAGCACTTTGGGAGGCCAAAGCAGGAGGATTGCTTGAACCCAGGAATTTGAGACCAGCCTGGGCAACACGGCAAGACCTCGTCTCTATAAAAAATAAAAAAAAGTAGCCAAGCATGGTGGTACGCACCTGTAGTCCCAGTTGCTCAGGAGGCTGAGGCAGAAGGATCACCTGAACCCAGGACAAGGCTACCATGAGCTGTGATTGTGCCACTGCGCTCCAACCGTGGCAACAGAGTAGGATCTCCACTCCAAAAAAAAAGATACATAAATAAGTAAATGTATTCCTAATGTCACAGATGAGGAAGCTGTGTTCCAGGAAGGAGAAGGATTTTCCCAAGGACACCAGCTGGCTAGAGGCAGATTTGAGATCAGGTTTTCCATCTGCCAGGCAGTCATTGTTGGCCCTGTTCCACCACAGGACTGAGCTCTAAGTTCTAAAAGTCCCCTATCAAAGTCTAGGGGATCACCTTTGCCCCACCCAATGTGTCCCAACAAACCCAACAAGCCAACCCCTCACACAACCTGAGGGCACCCTCTCTCTCAGGGCTCTCAGAACAGGGAGGGGACCTGGGGCTAGGTCAGAATGCATGTTGGTCACACCTCTGCCACCAGAAGTAGCCTCTGCTCAGGGGAGCCCATCGGGTCAAGAACAGCGATGGAGCGGAGACAGATGGGTTCTGCTGTGCCTGACATTGATCCATCTGTCTGTCCGGGTCCAAGAGGAGTTTAGAGCAGAGGAGCCTAACGGTAGATGGGCGTTACTGGAACGTCCTCCAGCCAGCCTGGTCCATAGCGAGAGAGTGAGTGAGAGGAAATGAAGTGTTGCTCTTTCTGCTGGTGCTGTGAAGAAACAGAATGTCTCCATGGCCTGGAAGATGACATAGCAACTGGCTTTGGAATCAGAGAGGGCACATAAGTGAGCTCCTAGGTCCCGCTTCCCGAGGCTGTTGGCAGGAGTGCCTCATCCTTATTTTCTTCTCTCTTGGCTTCAGAACAGGGGGTGACAGCAGGGGGTGAGATGCTAAACTTTTGTGGTTCTAGATGGAGTATGGGGGGAGGGGTTGCTGACAGTCTGGAGAGGGAAGCTTGGCATAGGGTACCTCAAACGCCAGAGATCTGGGGGTGGAGGTCCTTGTGGTGGGAGAAGACAGCTCTGAAAAGCCAAGGCCACAGGAAACAGAACCCCAGAGGCAGAAAAGGGCTCTGGGAGGGAGGTGAGGAGGGAGATGCCAGTGACGATATTCTGTGCCAAAATGTCCATGGGACGGGTGCGGTGGCTCACGCCTGTCATCCCAGCACTTTGGGAGGCTAAGGCGGGAGGATTGCTTGAGCACAGGAGTTCGATACCAGCCTGGGCAACAAAGCGTCTCTACAAAAAAAATTTAAAAATTAGTCACATGTGGTGGCATAGGCCTGTAGTCCCAGCTACTTGGGAGGCTGAGGCAGAAGGACTGCCTGAATCCAGGAGGTCAAAGCTACGGTGAACCGTGACTGTGCTACTGCACTCCAGCCTGCGCAACAGAATGAGCTGACTCAAACAAACATCCATGGGATGAAGAGGCCTTGTTAAAGCCTTGACTTTATGTCCCACGCTTGCCATTTATTAGCTCTGTGGACGTGGGCAAGTCCCAGTTCTGATCAGAGCAAGTCCTGGTCTATGAAAAATGCTCAGTGCAGTATTTGCCTTACACGTTGCTGTCGCTCTGCAGCTCACATGAGGGAATGTGGACAGAGGGCTTTGGATCATGCACAAACAGTTATGATGACTCTCATTCCCCCACGCTGCTGGCTGTCAGCCTATCTGTGGCATGTGGCGCTAGGACCCTGATGCCTGAGTCGCCGGAGAATGGTATGCATCATAATGCTGTGTACACAAGTATTTTTGTCAGGCGTGACAGAAGCAAAGGGGCTTTCCGTCTAGAGGGGACTACCCAGACCGCACGAGCAGATGTTTATGAATCTATAATAGCCTGTGTCTGTGTCCACAGAGGCTCTGCTCACAGAGAAGACACCTGAAATCTGGCTTTCAGGATGCATGTACACACACAAGCATGTGCACACGCATCATAGACACACACACACACCATGGCAATCCCTGGAGGCTTTGCGATCAACTGTGCCCCTTCCTAGGTGCTGGCCACCTCAGTTCTCAGTCTGAAAAGAAGTTCATCTGAGTTGGTGACTGGATGAAGAATTTAAAACAACGTGAGGCCTGAAGGGACAGTGTTGCATTAATTAGTTGTAGTTTTCTGGGAGAAAGAAAATACTACTGGCTTATATACTGGTACTTTGTTCAAGTCAGGGTCTTACTCTGTTGCCCAGGCTGGAGTGCAGTGGTGTGATCACAGCTAACTGCAGCCTCGACCTCCTGGGCTCAAGCGATCCTCCCACCTCAGCCTCCTGAATAGCTGGGGCTGCAGTCACATGCCACCATGCCCAGCTAATTTTTTTTTTTTTTTGTAGAGATGAGGTCTCATTATGTTTCCCAGGCTAGTCTCGAACTCGTGGACTCAAAGCAGTTTTCCCGTCTCAGTCTCCCAAAGTGCTGGGATTACAGGCATCAGCCACTGCATCTGGGTAGGTACTGTGTTTTATGATGTAAAAAGCACTGTCACCTATATTATTATTGAAGCCACATGGCATTCCTGTTAGATCACTATTGTCTGAGGCTCTTCCAGATCAGCTAGCTGGTAGGTGACAAGATCGGGATCCAGTCTAGGTCATTTATCCCAAATCCTGGCTGGCGTCCAATAGCACAGGTGTTCTGTACACTACGCCATGTTTCTTTTACTTTTTATTTTGTAATTTCAGAAAAGTTGCAAGGAGCGTGCAAAGAATTCCTGCATATGTTTCACCCAGTTCTTCAATTTATTTTATATTTCAGTCTTGCCTCATTGTGTGTTTTCTCTCTCTCTGCCTCTCTCTGTCTGTCACTCTCTCTCTCTGTCTCTCTCTCTCTCTCTTTCTCTTATGCAAGGGAGGGTCCAAAAAACCTGGAATTATCTTTTGGAGGTAGGGCCCTTTGAAGGGACTTTCCCCGCTAGGTCAGTGTTCTGGGAACACATCCATACCAGCTAGCATTGTTGTGAGAGGCTGCGTTCTGCTCCAGTGTATTTTGGCGGGGGGGATTCTTTCAACATGTTTGCCCATTTCGTGATGGGTGATTTACGAGCACACCTGCCCACACCACACTGAGTGTCAAGCAGTTTTCGACCAAAATGGCATAACCCCCATGCCCCACCCCTCCGTATTCTCCCAAACTTGCCCCAGGTGACTTTTTTTTTTTTTTGGTTCCCTGGGGTGGGAGTCCTCAAAAGGAAACATTTTGCTGATGTGGAAGAGGTGAAACAAAAAACAGCAGAAGCACTAAAAGACATCACAATTGATGAGTTCAAAAACTGCTTTGAGCAGTGGAAAAAGCATCTCGATAGGCGTGTTGCATCAAATGGAGAGTAGGTGACTGAAGGTGACTGAAGGTTAAATATGTCAGCATAAAAACACAATTTCTTATAAGTGAATTCCAGGTGTTTTTGGGCCCCATCATATATCTATATTACCCCTCTATACTTCAATGTGTATTTACTAAAAACAAGGGCATTCTTCTGCATAACCACAGTACAACATTACAATCAGAAAACTGACATGGATACAGAATTGCCATCTAATTCAGAGGCTGCTTTCAAAATTCACTGATTATTCTAATAACATTGTTTATAGGTCTGGGATCCAATCCAGGATCGTGTGTTGCATTTAGTTGTCATGTCCTTTTAGTCTCCTTCAATCTGAAACAGTTTCTGTCTTTCTTTGTTGTTAATGAACCTGACATTTTTGAAGGATACAGCCTGGTTGCATTGCAGAACATTCCTCAGCTTGGGTTTGGCGGGTGTTTCCTTATGAGGGGATTCAGGCTGTGAGTTTTTGTCAGGAATATGACAGATGTGATGCCGTGTTCATAGTCCATCTCAACAAGAGGCGCACAGTATTGATTTGTCCTGTTACTGTGATATTAGCTTTTATCACTTTGTTAAGATAATATCAGCCAAGTTTTTCCACTGTAAAGTCAACTAGTAGTATTGTGCACTCAATAATTAATAAGTAATTGTGGGGAGATACATTGAGATTATGTAGCTATCACAAACAAAATCACTTATTACTGGGATGGTTACCAAATGGTAATATTATTATTATTATTATTATTATTTTTGAGCTGGAGTCTCACTCTGTCACCCAGACTGAAGTGCAGTGGCCGCTCCCAGCCACCGCAGCCTCGACCTGCTGTGCTCCAGAGATCCTTCCGCCTCAGCCTTCCAAGTAGCTGGAACTACAGGCGCGTGCTACCACGCCTGGCTAATTTTTTTATTTATTGTAGAGATGAGGGCTCGCCAAGTTGCCCAGGTGGGTCTCAAACCCGTGGGCTCAGGCAATCCACTCACCTCAGCCTCCCAAAGCGCGGGATTACAGACTGAGCCACCGAGCCCGGCTTCTTCTTTTTTTTTTAATTCTGTTTTATTTATTTATTTAAGTCGGAGTCTCACTCTGTCATCCAAGCTGGAGTGCAATGGTACGCTCATGGGCACCACAGCCTCAACCAGCTGGGTTCAGGCAATCCTTCTACCTCAGCCTTTCAAGTATCTGGAACTACAGGTATGCACCACCACACCCGGCTAATTTTTTGATTTATTATAGAGACAAGGTCTTGCCATGTAGCCCAGGCTGGTCTTGAACCCGTGGGCTCAGGCCATCCTCTTGCCTCCACCTCCCAAAGTGCTGGGATTACAGACATGAGCCACCACACCCAGCACTGAATGGTAATATTCTAATTTCATTTTCCCCTATATTTATTAATTGCCATTCTAATGTAAGGTAGAGACTTTCCTTTCCTTATTTGTTTATTTATTCATTCATTCCTATTTTGCCCATTGATTCACAATCTAATACTAAAAGCTATTTATTTTGATGGCTAAATTGTACCAGTTTTGGCCTATGCCTGCCCCTCCAAGCTGGATTTTCTATCCTTTTGACGTGTTCCCATCACTCTTTGAACATGTACTTACTTTCTAGCACAAGATGTTCCAGGTTCATCTTGTAATTTTTAGGCTGATCAATTGGGGTAGTTTTTTCCCAGTGGAAAATGGTATTTAGAAGTCAAGATCTGGGTGCTTGGTGTGCTCACTGATGTTAGAGTATCATTGTTTCTAATATCTTCCAGAGAGGGCACGTGAATGAGTTCCCTCATGTGTGTGTAAAGGGATAGAAATTTTGTATAAAAGGCTGGGCTTGGTGGCTCAGTCTGTAATCCCAGCACTTTGGGAGGCCAAGGCGAGTGGATTGCCTGAACCCGTGAGTTCAAGACCCACCTGGGCAACTTGGCAAGACCTCATCTCTACAATAAATAAAA
>NW_007249192.1:148544-156278 GCF_000164805.1 Carlito syrichta
CTGCACTCCAGTCTGGGCGACAGAGTGAGACTCCAACTCAAAAAATAAAAAATAAAGAAATAAAGAAATAAATAAAAAATAAAAATGATTTAATTTATTAAAGAATATTTATTCACACATGGAATTCAATCCCACGGTCACTCAAGCATTTGTCATAGAACCCATACACATTTGTTCCAATAACAAAGCATTTTGCATTTCTAATAGAGTAAGAGAACCAGTATTTATGAAGCTAATTCTAGATTAATCCCAATACACACATTGTGTGTGTGTGTGTGTGTGTGTGTGTGTGTGTGTGTGTGTGTTCATTCCAAATGTTTAAAACTCACTCATACTCTGTTTTCCTAATGTATATTTGTGCTTAGAAAAGGCAGAAGAGACTCTTTGCTGTGATGCTTTCCACACCAACCTGTGTGCTCCCTGTCTCTTCTACCACATGCTGCCTGAATACAGAGAACCTCCTGCAGTGAGTGAGTGCTGGGTCCCTGAGTCACCCTGTGGAAGACTATCAGTTGCATGCCTACATTAAACTGTTATGCGAGTGGGATGTCAACTTCTACTGAGATAGGTCACTGAGATTTAGAGGTTATTGGTCACATTAGTTGGTTCACCCTAACCAATGCAGAAAGTAAATGAATTGCCCAAGTTTATCCTTCAGTAGTGACAAAGCATAATGTTGAATGTGACCTTCCTGAGGGGCTTGTCCCATCAGATCAGACCAGTTAGCATGAACCTGGTACTTAAGAGGCTGTAATCTTATCTTTCAGAATCTTTCACTAGTCTGAAAGCAACATGTTCTCTTTTGCCCTAAGATGACATCAGTCCTACCTTTTCTCCCTTCCCCTTTCTTAAAGGTACCGTGATGTGACCCAGGTTTGTCTTTTCATGGATTCCTCTTTAACCAAAGAAAACATCTGGTTTGTCTTACATCTGACCTCCAACAGAAGAAGGCTTACCCACCCTGTTGAGGTGAGCCTCCCAGTGAAAGGGGATAGTCCTTCAATTTCTCACAAGTGAACTCTGTAACTGATGTGAAGGTGGTGGCAGGGCCGATCGTCTGAAGAGAAGCCAAAACGCCTAGGCATTAAGTTGATTTCTTCCTCTGTACACAGTAGACCAGCACAGTTACTGCTCCAGTGGAAAGACACCTCCCATCCTGCCTCTTCACAGGCTAACTACTTGTTCAACAAGGAAGCATGGCCCAGGCTGCTAGAAACGAAGATCTTCCTGAAGAGGATATTTCTCACCTATCTCCCTCCAGGTAACACGAGTTTTCAAAACTAAGAGAGGGTGGTATACCTGTAATCCTGGCATTTTGGGAGGTTGAAGCAGGAGAGTCACTTGAGGCCAGGAGTCCGAGACCAGCCTGGGCAACATTAGTGAGACCTCATCTCTACAAAAACATTTTTTTTAATTAGCCAGGCATGGTGGCATGCACCTGTGGTCCCAGCTACTTGGGAGGATCACCTGAGCTCAAGAAGTCGAGGCTACAGTGAGCCCTGATCCTGCCACTGCTCTCCAGTTTGGGCAACAGAGTGAGACTCAGAAAAAAAAAAGACCAAAAGAATAGAGAAGTCAGGATGGGAAGTGGGAGGGAAGACAGGGAATAACACAATGACATGGGGGAAAGAAAAGCTCAGCCTGAAGATATGTCCTCAGGAGACGTGGGAAGCCTCCTCAGCCTAGGACTCCAAGAAAACACCACAGTCAAATTTCAGAGTTAGAGTCACAAAAGCATGTCTCCAGAGCTGGGCGAAGCTCCAAGATCATCATGCCTAAGTTCATTTCACAAAGACAGAATGCAGGACCACCTGATAAAGGACCATGTCCAAGGTCACAGAGGTAGTCAGGGTGGGACTAGAGCCCTGGACCCACACGCTTTGCTTTTTTCCACTCTTGCTTGCAGGTCTGATGGGAGCCCTCAGTTCAAGGAGCCGGAGTAGCAGATGTAATTAGGAAGCTAAAGTGCTAGAGTGTATGGTCCCTGAGGACTCGTCCTCCATGCCCTCAGCCTCCCTGAAAACCTCTCCCTACTTCTGTGAGAAGCTGGCTCCCACCTCCTACTAGGGACTGACAACAAGGTCTGTCTGGGGGGAGTCTCTCAATTCCAAGGTGAAGCAGGAGTGGGGACATCTCACTTAGAACCCCAAAGCATCTGGGAAGGGAAAGTGTTTCCAGACCGGAAAGGCGTGGAAATTTCCCTGAACCCAGAAGCACGCTTGGAATAGCATCAACTGTCGCATCATCACTCCAGCCCAGCCTTGTTAGCGAGGCAAGCCGCAATCAGGGAGATAATTAGCTTGCTGTTATTTATTCCCTGCGCTAATCAGCAGCTCACGGCTTGCATGGCAGAGAGGGCTCCCACTCCTGGAGCCGTGGGGGTTCTCAGGGACCTTTAGTTACCAGTCAGGGAACAAGTGGCAGAAGACAAAAGGCTGGGGAGAGGGACAGAGTGAAGGAGACAGAGACCCCAGGCCCCCTGGGCTTCTGCACAGGGAACAGATTCCTCAGGAGAGGCAGTCCAGGGGTCGCCGGGAGCCCAGGGCCGTGCCACACTCCTCTCTTCGTTTTGTTCTTGGGGTTGGGCTCTGGTCGATGAAGGGCGGCGGGTGTTCAGCTCCCTGTTCTGCCTCACTGCAGTCAAATTGCCTTTTTCCAAGGCGACTTTCAAAAAAAAAAATGACATTTATCAAAGCCTGCTGAGTGGTGACCTTGGTGGGAGGGAGAAAGGGCGGGTGTACTGTCTGTGGAAGCAGGCAAAGAAAACGAGGAAAACCAGCAGGGAAGGAAATGCTTTCAGACCTCAAAGTTAGCAGAACACTCGCGGGGAGAGGACTGTAGGTTTGAAACAATCACTCCACACACCACCACACTGCCTCCTGCCCCCTCCGCATCCTCATCAGCACCTTCTCACAGACAGCCTCCAACTTTCCAGCCCAAGCTTAAATGGAGATGCTCCATCTAAATAATAATGTCTGAGAAGGACTCAAGCCGATGGTGTGATGACTTTGTGAAATGTAGACCCTTAGGCCCTGCATGGTGGTGCACCCCTGTCATCCCAGCTACCTGGGAGGCTGAGGTGGGAACCCAGGAGTTCAAGTTCAGCCTGGGCAACATAGTAAGACCTTATCTCTAAAATCAAAACAGAAAACCTGTTATGATGAGTAGCAACTCTAGAATTTCCATATAGGACTAAGATGCTGCTGTTCGGTTGGAGGCTGCCAGAAGGCTCTTTCTGAAGCAATGTTTGTATCGCAAGTACATTAAAAAGGAAACACATATTGTACATCTGTGTGGAGTGGCATGGCTAAGGCCCACCCCTGCCCCCAGCTAACCCTTGTCCCACTGCTGCATAGAATGTCAGCGTTAGAAGTGGATTTAGGGGTCATTTTGTCAACCTCTGGCCCCAGGTAGAGCTCCTCACAAGCCTGCTGCCTTCTCTTCTCTGGCCTCCTCAGCTCGTTACACTAGTCCTGTATCACCTGTCATCATGCATTGTGACCATCTGTGTCTCGGTCCTCTTCACCCAACCATGACACTCAAGAACAGACTCAGTTTCTTTTGTGTCTATCTTTGGATTCCACGTCTCTGCTCCTGGGCACTCCTAGGAGTTCTTGCTGTGTGTGAATGGGGATGTGTGTGATAGAATGACTGAACAAATAAATGGACATCTATGCAAAACGCTCACCCAGTTCTTGCTGGACTATGTCCTGCGATGAGGAGTTCACTACCTCAAGATGGAAAAAATGCATTATTGGACAACTGAAATGTCAGAAGATGTTTCTGTGCATGGAATGGAAATCTTTCTCTGACACTTTCATCCAGTATTGTAATTCTGCCCTTTAAAGGTCCAGAAGGACAGAGGTTCTCAATGTAGGTATGCGCAGATGGGCTTAATAAAGTCCATGCCCCCCAAGAAATGTGCATAAAATGGTGTGTGTCTCTCTGTTCACGTGCTTGGCTCCCTGTTTTGTTTGTTTTTGAGTTGAAGTCTCACTCTATCACCCAGGCTGGAGTGCAGTGACACGCTCACAGCCACCGCAGTCTTGGCCTGCTGGGTTCAGGCAATCCTTCTGCCTCAGACTTCCAAGTAGCTGGAACCACAGGCTCATGCCACCATGCCCGGCTAATTTTTTGATTTATTGTAGAGACGAGGTCTCACCAAGTTGCCTAGGCTGGTCTCGAATCCCTGGACTCAATCTTCTCACCTCGGCCTCCCAAAGTGCTGGGATTACAGGCCTGAGCCACCGTGCCAGGTTTGTTTACTCCTTGTTTCTCATGAAAACCTACACTAGACAAACCAAGAGGCCTCAAAGTGCTTTCTTTTTCAGATTTTCTCTCTTTACTTTCCTGAAGAAACTTGATCCCCAAGGTGTGTCTCCAGCAAAACTAACTCTGCTCCTCTAACTACAGATTATTGGATGGGATTAGTCCATAGACGAAAATTAACCACATGTGGGTGAGGCACAGAGGCCAAAGGAAAGGCTTGATAAGAAACCTGCCCCCAGGACTACTCCCCGTTAGAGGGTAGCAATTTGACTCATCAGAAGCCTTTTTGTGGGGGAAATAAACATCAACAAACAAGGCAGGTGACTTTTGGGTTGCAGATCTCTTTCTGCCATTTCAAAACGCTTCCGACCACAGCAACTACAGCTTGTGAGAGGACTCACCAGCTACCCCGTGGGGTCCTGCGATTAGCCCTTCCTCCTAAAGTCTGTTAGGCATCACTCTTCTTTGCAGTTCCAAAGAGTCTGACTAATGCACAACCTCTCATCTTTCAGAAATGGTTACGATGACATCCTCCCAAAGTAAACCGCTCCCATTGCTCAGTCATTCCTCATCTATGAGCTACCAGAGTTCATTTTCATTTCATCCTCACCGAAATTCTATAATTGTGGTTCTTAAATTTGGAGGCATAGTCAGGTGCAGTGGATTGAATGGAATCCCAGCACTTTGGGAGGCTGAGGTAAGAGGGCCCTTTAAGGTCAGGAGTTCAAGACCAGCCTGGGCAATATAGTAAGTATTGTCTCTACTTAAAAAATAAAAAATTTTTTAAAATAGAGGCATAAAGAATCACCTGGGGTCACCTTAAATGTAGATTCCCAGGCCTCCATCTCCAGTCTTGGTGGGTCTTGGAGTCTTCTTTTCAAGTTTCTGAGAGATTCTGGTGTAAGCAGCTTGAGACCACAACCCTGTCCTAAAGGGTATTGTTTCCCAGTGACCCTGATGATCAAAATGTTTCCCAGTCTCCTTCCATAAAGATTCTGATCTAAGGCCAGGTGTGGTGGCTCAAGCCTATAATCCCAGCACTTTGGGAGGCCAAAGCAGGAGGACTGCTTGAGCCCAGGTCTTTGAGACCAGCCTGGACAACACAGCAAGACTTCGTCTCTACGAAAAAAAATTAGCTGGACATGGTGGTGTGTGCCTGTAGTCCCAGACACTCAGGAGGTTGTGGCAGAAGAATCACCTGAGCCCAGGAGGTTGAGGCTGCACTGAGCCCTGATTGTGCCACTGCACTCCAGCCTAGGTGACAGAGTGAGACCCCAACGCAAAAACAAACAAACAAACAAACAAAAAGATTCAGATCCAATGGGTCAGAGGCTGTAGAATGTCTTTTTCTTTCTTTTTTTTTTGGAGTTGGAGTCTCACTCTGTCACCCAGGCTGGAGTGCAGTGGCACGCTCACAGTCACCCCAGCCGCGACCTGCTGGGCTCCAGCAATCCTTCCGTTGCCTCAGCCTTCCAAGTAGCCAGAACTACAGATGCGCACACCACACCCAGCTAATTTTTTGATATATTGTAGAAACAAGGTCTCACCAAGTTGCCCGGCTGGTCCCAAACCTGCGGGCTCAGGCAATCCCCTCACCTCGGCCTCCCAAAGTGCTGAGATTACAGACTTGAGCCCCCACGCCAGGCCAGAATATGTATTTTTAATAGGGCAGGTATCATAAACTTCCATCTTACATGCAAGAAAACTAAGCCCAGAGTAAACTTATTGGCAATCACACAACTATTTGATGACAGGGGTGTGTCTAGAATCCACTGCATAGGAAGAGGACACTTAGGGGTCATTTGGTCAACCTCTGGCCCCATGCAGCTGACTAAAGAGGCACCATTTGAATAACAATGTCCGAGAAGGGCTCAGGCCTATAGTTAGATAACTGTGAAATGCAGATCCGTGGGCCCAGCATGGTGGCGTGGGCCTGGAGTCCCAGCTACCTGGGAGACTGAGGTGGAAATAATCTAGCTTTCTTGATACCAGTCCAATGCTCTTTCTGCTGACCACAAAGGCCGTACCACCTATATCGAGACCTCGACAGAGCAGGCAATTGATAGATGTTTGCTGTGGTAGATGGAATTTGCATATTTACCTTCCAGGTACTAGAGGGAAGAAATGATTTCTAAGGGATATTTGGGGACCACTCCACCCAGGCTCCCCTGAGGTATATAGCACAGTGCTCTGCCCTAGGGTCTCAACAGACGCTTGTGAGAAAATGCGTGTTGTGATAACTGGACTGAGTGCAGCCCGCATAAGCTACCTCTGGCTGTGCTCCAAACTGTAAATGAGCTGCCCAGAAAGCAACCTGATACTCCAGCTATGGTCTGACCCGAGCTGAGTACACCCAGAGCTCCTTTGCTTGTGGTTTCAGAACGGCTGCCTGTTCTGCGGAGCCAGACCTTGCCCTTCCTGCCGTCTGGCGTGTGCCCTCCCAGGGACTGACAAGAACTGACTGCTCTAGTACTGACCTTGGACAGTCCTTGCTCCTTCAACCCCTGCTGTGGCTTCTGGATGACTTCCTAATCCTAGGTTCCCATTCATCAGCACATAGAACTTTGCCCTGGCCATGACCTGGGCCTTGAGCCTCGGAACACAGGCCCCGGAGAGCAGAAAACAGATCACAGCTTTTCCCCAGTTCCATCTGCTTGACGCTATGCCTTGAAATGTGATGGCACATTGAAAAGAACATTGGCCTAGAAACCTTGACCAAGGATGCAAGAGACAGCCCACTTCTACTTCCCCACATTTGCAGGGAGCCCACTTCGTGCTAGAGTCTATAGGAGATGCCTGAGCTTGGTGAATCCTCACAGCCACCCCATCAGGCGGGTAGTCTTATTATCTCCATTTTATAGGTCAGGGAACCCACTCAAGTCACACAGTGAGTGGCAGAGCCTGGATCTGACCCCAAGAAGCCTAGCTCAGAGACTGCTGTCTTAATCACAAAACTGCACTCCTCTAGGTTCTTGGTTCTGCCGTGAACTGGCTTGTGAACTTGACTGCTGAGGCCTCTTCCAGCACAGGTGGTCAAATGTTAGCTCATTATAGGTAAGGGCCAGATGAGCTAATATTATAATTAGTCTGGAAATCAGCTAAGGACAGTACAGGTGGTTGAAGAGTAGAAACATCAAACACAAGCGAGTAGGTAAGGACTCCAAAAGCATGATTAGAGTAGAAAGAGCTATAAACTCAAAGAGTTCATCAAATGGCTGCAGATCAGGGAGCAAAGTCCTAAGCTATAAGCTTAACATTTAGTTTAACTATGATCCCTCCCAAATCATAAAAGCACTGACTTCCCAAACTGGAGTATTAGCTTTCCAAATACAACACAAACTAATCAAAGATTCAGATGATATGAAAATTAGCTTCTCCAGTCAGAATGGCAATTATCAACAACTCAAAAAATAACAGCTGCTGGAGAGGGTGTGGTGAAAAGGGAACACTTCTACACTGTTGGTG
>NW_007249193.1:0-50092 GCF_000164805.1 Carlito syrichta
TATAAGACCGGGCACGGTGGCTCATGACTATCATCCCAGCACTTTGGGAGGCGAGGTGAGAGGATCACCTGAGCCCACAGGTTCTAGACCAGCCTGGGCAGCTTGGCGAGACCTCATCTCTACAATAAATCAAAAAACTAGTCAGGCGTGGTAACGCGTGCCTGTAATTCCAGTTGAGCCGGAAGGAACACCTGAACCCAGCAAGTCGAAGCTGCCATGGCTGTGAGCGTGCTACTGCACTCCAGCTTGGGTGACGGAGTGAGACTCCAACTCAAACAGTAAAACTAATAAAAAAAAATTTGTAAATATATAAATGATGAATAAAAAATTGCAGGAGTTGCTCCTGGAGCCCTGGAAGGGGCTGTACAAGGGAAGGATGTTGAAGTATAAACTTCATTAGCTTTAAGGTAATGAAGGTAATAAAGGTAAACCCATCTTTGCATGGGAGATCCTCACCAGCCAGATCTCAGGAGGCAAGAACTGTGGGTATGTGCTGTGTTTTGTTTTGTTTTCAGAATCTCACCAGATAGTTCTTAGTAACCAACTCTGGGTCCACCCCCACCTTTAGGAAGTGATGCCCAGAGCACTTGAACTCTTCCTGCCTGTGTGCTGACCTTCCTCTAGCCCTTCTATCACCTAAGGCTCCTGTGGCAGGCACTGGGATAGACCCAATGGAAACGAAGATCAAGGAAGGTCAGACTCTTACCCTCGGGGAGCTCATGGCCAGAGGTCTGCCAAATGAACACTGCATCAGCTGTTTGCAGTGATTGATGCAGGGATGAAACAAGAGAACAAAACTCAGCCCCAATAAGAGGGCAAGACCTGGAGGTCTCCCAGAGGTGCTGACATTGAGCTAGCTCTTGCCAGATGACCGGGGCATCTCCAAGCAGAGGGAACAGCCTGTGCAAAGGTGATGAGGCCTGAAAGAACATGTTCTCTTCAAGAATCAAATGATCAAATCCACATGTAGCCAAAGAGCAGGGCATACGATGGGGACCCCCAAAAACTTGGAGTTTATTTATTAGAAATCGTGTATTTTTTCTTACTTGTTTAAACTTCAGTCACCTTCAAAGTACTCTCTATTTGATGTAACACATCCATTGTGACACTTTTTTTACTGCTCAAAACAGTTTTCAAACTCAAATGTTGATGCTTTTTAGTGCTTCTGCCTTTTTTTGTCTCACTTCTTCCACATTTGGCAAAACGTTTCCCTTTGAGAATTTTTTTCCATTGGGGAAACAAAAAAAAGTCATTCAAGGTGAGATCAAATTAATAAGGAGAATGGGCCATGGGGATTATGCCATTTTTGGTCAAAAACTGCAGAACCCTCAGCTCAGTGTGGGCAGGTACACTTTAAATCACCCATCATGAAATGGGCAAATGCATTGAAAGAATCTAAAAAAAACAACAAAAAAAATCAGCCAGGCGGGGTGGCTCAAGCCTATAATCACAGCACTTTGGGAGGTGGAGGCAAGAGGATTGCCTGAGCTCAGGGGTTCGAGACCACCCTGAGCAACATGGCGAGACCTCGTCTCCACAATAAATCAAAAATTAGCTGGGCATGGTGGCACATGCTTGTGGTCCCAGCTACCTGGAAAACTGAGGTGGAAGGATCACCTGAGCCCAGTAGGTTGAAGCTGTGGTGGCTGCAAGCATGCCACTGCACTCCAACCTAGGCAATAGACTCCGACTCAAAAAAAAATCACTGACGCTGAACGCAGCCTCTCACAATAATGCTAGCTGGTGTACTGATGCCAATGGGTTCTTAGAATACTCACCTAGTGGGAGAAGCCTGTACTACAAGGCCTGCCCTCCAAAAGATAATTCTGGTTTTTTTGGAATCCCCCTTGTATGTTGGGGACAGGGAACAGGGCTGTGGGAGATTGGTGTGGAATGGTGGCCAGGCTCCCAGGTGTTGGGATCATTGGGAATGGACCGTGGGCAGTGAATGGTTTCCAGGCAGAGAGCAGAATCAGGCCTGTTTTCTGCATGTGCTTGAATGGCTTTCACCTGCCAGCTATAATTAGTTCTTTCCATGACTTATCACATTATTAGATCCAGAGATCTTTATCTTTAAAAAAAATCTTTAATTCTTTAACTACTATTTCTTTGAAAGTAATTACTACTTGTCAGGTAGTGTGATAAGCACTTTCATCTCACTCAATCCTCCTACAAATTCTGGAAGGCTTAAAAACAAATGATGTCTATTTCACAGATATATAAGTTGAGGGTCAGAAAATGTACTGGACTTCCCCAAGGTAAGAGAGACAGAAAATGTGAAAAGTCTTAAGATTAGCACGGTGCCTGGCACAGCGCAGGGGCTAAAAGTAGCTGGTGAATTAATAGATGAGTGCTGGGGTTAAAAGACCTTTCCTTGTTAAGGCAGTTTAGAAAAACACGTGCCAAAGAATTTGAGAAATGCGGGGATTTTTTGTCTACTAGGGGAGAAAAGAGCCTTCTCTGGTGTTCATACAGGCACCCCTCTACCATTCCCAGGCCTTCCTCAGTTAAAGTGATGGCATAGGCCGTGGGACTTTGTGAATAAATTTGTTATGGTAATTTTATTTTATTTCATCTGGGGAGGAGAGGGGGAGGATTTTAACTGGGCTTGGAAGATACAATCCAATTTATTTTTTCCAATTAGGACAAATGAATTTGACCTTAAATACATTTAGTACATGCCCAGAATTGCCACTGGGAGGAAGTGACAGAATGAGTGAAAAGCCCCGGGATGCCACAGACCTCTGGAAATTCAAGATTTGAACTTGGCATAGATCCTTGATTGTAGTTCTCCTCCTAGGATACATTCTACTTCATAGCAAAATGTGGCTTCTCCTTCACTGTCTGGACCTCTGACCATTTCCTCCAGTGATCCTTCAGCCTCATTCCCCATCTCTCATAGCCAAAGTGACATTTCACCCAGCATGTGGCACTTTCTGGACTTCAGGGATCCTCACAGTAGTGCAAGGAGAAATGAAGAAGGAGATCATTATGAACCCTCTCCTACAGAAGTTCAGAGAAGTTTGCAAACTTGTCCAGGTCACACAGTGAGGAAGTTGTGACACTGGGGCCAGAGCCCAATGTCTAATGCTTGGTGGGGGACAATTCCAGTGTGACATTACTGCATTAAGCTCACCAATATGGGAGCTACTTAACATCGTCTTGGTGTTATGAATGGTAGAGGGGTGCCTGCATGAATATGTTCACTGGGGTTGTTTCTTCATCTGCTCACACTCATTTGTTTTTTCTTACCAAATAATCTGTAAACAACTTATAGGAAAGAAGCTTGACTTATTAACTCATGTCCTAAGTTCATATATGCCCTACACTGCAAGCGGTATTATTATAGGAGGAACTGAGGATACAATTATAAGTAAAATAAACATGCTTCCTGCCCTCAGAGGGTGTATCATCTTATAGAAAACATTTTATGACATATTGAAGTTTTACTGTGTCTTAAATTTTGTTCTCCATTTTTCATATGGGCACACTGAGATCCAGAGAGTAACCAGAAACTTGTCTAGAATGGAAAAGCTGGAATTCCCAGAGATTTCCCAGAGGCTGAACCAACACTGTAGCAGATTACAAATGAACATGGCTCTTGAAATCAGACAGATTCAAATCTCAGCTCTGAATCTGATCATCACCAGTCACTTGTGCGAGCTTAGGCAGACTGTTTACAGTTAAGCCTCAGTTTCTGCATCTGTAAAGTAGGGTAATAATAACCAGCTCCCAGTTATTTTGTTATATGGGTCTATTGATAAGATGAATGTAAGATTTTCAAGTAAACAATGGCCCAGAGCAAGAACTCAGTCTACAATGGCTCTTATCACTATTATTATTAATCACCGCAGGCACAGCCCTATAGTGCATGCATGTATGCGCATGATGTCTTAGGAATCCCTTCTTCCTCCTAAGTTCTTGAGAGTAAAACGCTCCACCCTCCCTGCTTCAGCTCCCCACATTGCCAGGGACAGAGACCATTCACTCCAGCAGCAAAAGGGTCTATTTTTGTGACCAGAGGAGCCAATGACCCCCTTAACGGAAACACCAACAGGCAAAGTGTCGGGACTCAAAAGCGGCCAACAGACTTCAGGACCCTGCCAAACCCTCGTGCCCATTCGAGCAGCCGGGGGAGGGGGTGACTGTGGCATAAACACACGTTTGCTTTCATTTGGCTTAGCTGACTGTGTGTTTTGTTAAACAAATTTAGGTTTGGAAAAGATTATTTTTGGTACACTGCTGCATAATTAGATGAATTTTCATGAGTTTATTCTTGAAATAAACTTTGAAATTGTCCGTGTTTTACTGTTTTTTAATCATCTGCAGATACTGTTTTTTGAGACTTAGCATGAAAAAAACCTTGTTACATATCAGTTTAATTTAGATTCAAATAAAATAATTTTTTGAATTTGCAGCAACAACAAGTCTGCGAAAGTGGTTGTAACTGGTGCTGAGTTGTTTGAGGATCAAGATAATTACAGTATAAAGGATAAGAGAGAATATAATATCCTGGCATCCAGTGCCTATTCAGCTAATCCTCAGCCCTTGACAGATGTTCAAACACAGTATTTTTAAAAGCTGACTTTTAAAAAAACAGGGTGATTCACTTATTAGATATAAACAACATGATAAGAAATTCAAAGTCTGACATCCATTATGAACCGTCCGTGCTGAGGAGTGTGAGACAAGCAAAAAGTCAAGTGCACCCTGTTCATCGCGCTAATGGGCACGAAGGCAGGGCAGGGACTGCAAAAGCAACAGGCCCCCGCGTTGTAGGAGCACAGGTTCCTTCTGGACCAGCCCCAGGGAGGCAGAGCCCCAGAGGGAGCCTGGATGATGCTGTCAGCCTGCCTGGCATCTTCTTTGGCGACGACTGGAAGCCGAGGCGGCCGGCAACCAGCAGCCAGCACCAGGTCAGTTTGGCTGGCTTTGAACAATTGCCACATAGTGTTAGGTGGCCCTCGAAGATGACCGAGTGGACAGAGGGGTAAGGAGTGAGGTGCCTGTTGGTTTGAGGATTGCTCTCACTCCTGCCCCCTGACTCTCCTGCACGCGTTCAACAGATGTTGGATATCTGTTGGGTGTCCAGGCGCTCTGCCGGCCTCTAGGACTCAGAGATGAATTTGACCTCATTCCTGCCCTACCTCCAAAATCTCACAGTGTAGCAAAGGAGACATAGCAAATGTACCAACAACATCACTGTCAGTTATTATTATTCATATTACTGTTATTATTACTCTTTGTTTATAGGCTAAACCTAATTCTAAGCATTGTTCCTAAGTTCCACAACAATCCTGGGGAGTGGGCACTGTTATTACACCCATTTTACAGATGAGGAAGCTGGGTACGGAGTGAATAAATATGTGATGAAATTTCTTCTGACTAGGGGTGACGGTGGTGAAGAAGGGATTAGGGAAGTCTTCACAGAAAGGGCAGGATCTGGGTTGGGTCTGTAAGGACAGTGGGGTTTGCAGTGTGGAGATCTAGGTGAAGAGCATTCAAGATGAAGAATCGTCCAGGCAGAGCAAATAAAAGGTTATCTGATAAACTGAGACACCAAGCTGCACTAAGATAGGCGTGAAGTTATCTTTTTTACCTTTCTATTTAAATTAAATTCTGCATAAAAAAGCCTCAGCACACTAAGACATACAAGTTCAACTTTTTTTAAAATCAAGACAGAATCTCACTCTTTCACCCAGGCTGGAGTGTAATGACATGATCATCACTGCAGCCTCAAACTCCTGGACTCAAGTGATCCTCCCACTTCAACCTCTCAAAGTGCTGGGATTACAGGCATGAACCTCCACACGTGATCTGTAAGCTCAAATCCGGATGCTAGTGCTTCTCCCCTTTATGCCACATCTTTTACCTAAGGTCCTTGAAACTGCTTCAGTGACAGCAGTGGCTCCAAGGTAGACAGTTGTTTTGCAGACATCCAGGGAAAACTCCAGAAGATGCTCCTTTCTGGTCTGTGCCTGGACATGCAAGTCCAGGCCCAGGAAGGGTCAGGTTTCAACATCCGAAGGGCTGACCCACCTGGGGCCAGTGCTGGGATTATTCTGAATGCAAGCATATTGAGAGGCAGACCACCTGTTTCACTTGTCCCTCGGTTTTCATCGGACACTTCAATGACACATTTCATCCCACGACCTCAAAGTTCCTTTTAGCACTGTCTTTAAACCAGTTGCTGAGAAGGATCTCCTTTCAGAGAATATTCTACTTCCTCCCGCCCCATCCACCCCTACCCTCGCTCACAGAACCTACCTTTCCTTAAGGATCTGCACCCATGACAAGGGAGAGGGGTCTGAAGGAGACCACACATGGAGTCTGTGTCCCCCACCGTGGGGTGGCCAGTGCCCCGACATGTTTTGGAACTCGAGTGGGCTCACACTAGATCGACTAGCTGTCATGTCCTCAGAGCGAAGGAGAAGGGGGTCAGCCGCTGGATGTGACCTACACTCCCAGTTTGCTGGGCAAGAATTACTTGAGCATTTTCTGGAGACTGGGTGTCAGCCACTTAGGAGAGACAGCCAGAGTGGGGCTAGTTTAGGTCTTGCCCAAGAGGCCATTAGGAGGGCCTGTGGGAGCACATAGCAAGGAAACAGTATCAACTCCTCCATCTCACACTTACGCTGGCTTCCTCCTCAAGGAAGTACAGGGCCCATTCTGGTTCATCTGTGTGCTTTCTTGGCTGCCTTCAGAAGGGCACAAGGGTTTCCAGAGAGCAGCTCTTTCAAGGAACTTCTCAGACCTGACTTAGGTGGAGGGAGGAGGTGAGCCTGGGTGGGGGGCTGGCAGGGCCACCTTCTTGCTCCTTTAGCTCCCCCAGGTATCTTTTGCTCGGGATGTCTTCACTGTCCTCGAGGCTCCTGAAACAACCTCAGGATTCAGGAAGACAGGCTCTGGTCATTGCCCTTGAATCCTTTTTTCATGTTTCTTTCTGACCAGGCATCTCGGATTCTCTGAGCTCAGGCTCAATTTCAAAAACTTCATGTCATCTACCCTTATATAGTATTAATCAACTTTCTGATGCTGCTGTTAGGGTATTACATATATTATCTAATTTAATTCTCACTCAAACTTGAAGGTGTGGAAGTGAAAGTTCAGACATGTTCTGGGGAGGGTGTGTGTCTATCCTTCCCCACACCTGGCAGAAATTTCATTAAGGATGAAGAACAAATGACTGACAGACTGAACAAATGAATGAATAATGAATGAATGAATGATAGAAAGAAGGAGGAAAGGAAGAAAGGAAGGAAGGAAGGAAGGAAGGAAGAAGGAAGGAAGGAAGGAAAGAGGGAACGCAGGCAACAGGTCATCAAGAACATAGTGAAAGAACCACCCTGACACTTACTGCTGTTTGGGAGTGATTTTCAGCAAAATCTGTAACCTTTGTTTTTCTTTGTAAAAGGTATAGGATGTGAAAGTACTTTGATTTGTTTATGGTAAGTGCTCATTTGTTGTCGAATTGAGTTTAATTTTTTTTTTTTTTGAGTTGGAGTCTCACTCTGTCGCCCAGACTGGAGTGCAGTGGCCGCTCCCGGCCACCGCAGCCTCGACCTGCTGGGCTCCATTGATCCTTCCGCCTCAGCCTTCCAAGTAGCCGGAATTACAGGCGCACACTACCACTCCCGGCTGATTTTTTAATTTATTGTAGAGATGAGGTCTCACTGCCGAGGCAGGTCTCAAACTCGCGGGCTCAGGCAATCCACTCACCTCAGCCTCCCAAAGGCGCGGGATTACAGGCTGAGCCACCGAGCCCGGCAAGTTTAATTTTTTTTTTAGCGTGATACAGGTACAGATTTTACTTTTCTGCGTGGCGTGCCTTGAGGAGGGCATCAGAGTCCCTGGGAGCAATCGAAAAATTCTGATGTCCCCTTACGCAAGTAGAATTAGAACCATAGCTTCACAGTATGTGCTTAATCACCTCCAGCAACAGGGAGCTCACTACTTCTTGAGGAAGTTTTAATCCATGGTCATGTCACACAATTTTCATGGTTGACCAGGTGCTCTTTGCATTGGGCTGAAATTTCCTGACTGCCTCATTGAATGAGGAAACAGAGCTTTCTTAGGCTGGGCTTCAGCTAGTCCCTCACTGGAATGGAAAAGTATAGGTTCATGGAATGTCAGAGATTAAAGATACTTTAAAACTCCCTATTCTGGGGTCCTAATTCACAAATTGAGGAAAACTATATGCAAAATGCAACCTTCCAATTGGTTGGTAAGAGAAGAATTTCTGCATTCAGACTACTGGACTGAATAATTTCTCCTTAGAGTGCCTATTTCAGGAATGAATTCTTCTCCCAAAACAAGTTCTATGGTTATTGTCATAGATTTTTACAGTAATGGCTTCTGATTGGTGCACACCTCCTGTCTTCCTATATCCATGCCATTGTTCCCCTTTTATGATTTCGAGTTTGGATATGGGACTTGCTTCGGTCATTGTGATGCAAGAGGATGCTCAAGAAGCCTATTTGTGTATTGGGATATATTCTCTCTTTCTTCTTTTTAAATCTCATGACTGTCTGTGCTAGCCTGCTGAAGGATGAAAGATACATCATCTTGTTGCTCCATGGCCCCACCAACAGCCAGCTAGTCCCCAGAAGCAAAAATCACCCAACTGACCTAAGTGAACCCATTTGAGACCAGCAGAAGAACTATCCAGCTGAGCCCAAACCAATCTGGCAACCCTCAGAGTCATCAACTAAATAAATGGTGGTTGTGTTAAACCACTAAAGTTTGGGGGTGATTTTTTATGCAGTCCTCCTCCAAATAAAAGTGCACGGGCTATTCCTCTAACTAAACCATCAATTCAGAGCAGCCTTGGAATTGAGAAGGCCACTGGTTATGAAGTTCAAAGCTCACAAGGAAGAGTTTTTCACTTGCACTTTTTTTCTTCAGTTAGTAAAAATTCCCAGGTACACGTAGATACAGTCATGAATCACTTCACAGCAGGGACACATTTTGAGAAATGTATTGGTAGGTAATCTTGTGGTTGTGTGAACATCAGAGTGTACTCATGTAAACCTAGACGGTCTAGCCTACTGCACACTTAGGCTATATGGTGTTGCTTATTGACCCAGGCTACAAACTTGTACAGCATATATACTGTACTGAATACTGTAGGTGGGTGTAGCACAATGTTAAGTATTTGTGTATCTAATCATAGAAAAGGTACAGTAAAAAATATCCCATCGTAATCTTATGGGGTCACTGTTGTGTATGTGGTTCATCATTGACCGAAATGTCATCATATCCATTCTGAGGTCCTGAGATCTTGATAAGGGTCACAGAGCCAGCTGATCATCAGGGAAACCAGAATTTAAAACCAAGTGGACCTGAATCCAAAATTCAAGCTGTAATCTTTTCAATAAAACCTACCAGCTCTATCATCAGAGCTTTTATCTCTACAGACCCTAAGGTCACCTGACTGCCCTAGGACGTCTGCTCTACTACCACCACAGAAAAGTAGGATCCCCATGATGGGTCTGTCACAGAAGGAAAGAAAGGAAGGAAATCATGTTAGACCCTGCACTAATAGTTATAATCACAAACACTGGCCTCTAATTATTAACTACCAACTATGTGCTGGATGTTCTTCCAGCCCTTTACTTGCATTATCTGATTGAATGCTCACCATAATCAACTGTAGGTATTATTACGAGCTCCGTTTTGCAAATATTTAACTGAAGTGGCCAAGTAGGTAAAGAGTAAGGATTTAAACCCTGGCCAACTGGTATGAGAGCCAGGATGTTTACCACTATGTTGTGCTGCCTTTTGATATGGTCCAGGAGTTAAGAGATTTATTCAGGTGGTCTTCCAAAAACCAGGTAGCTTGAACACCTGTAAGATTATCTGCAAATACTGAAGTCAATGCTTTCTGCTCTGTGCCTGGGTTATTTAGGGCAATGAAGAATTTATTGCTTTTCTCTGCTCATTATTTTTTAAAATTGGCTCTGTATCTCCTACAACTGCTTCCCAAAGGCTAGAAGAGAAAGCATGGTGGCCAGTCCTAGGCCTGTTGAGTCCCATAAAATAGTACAATGATATCTCATCGTATTTTTACCTCTGTGATAGTCACCATGCTAAGTTCCTTCCATGTGGTGTATTTAGGCATTTTTCTTTTCACCACCCTGAGATGTCAGTGTGGTTATCCCCATTTTACAGATCAAATTCATAATAAGCTCCAACCAATAGCAGATTTGAAAAGTCATATTTTACTGTAATTGGTACTTTTCCAGGGTTATAAAATAATTTGCTCTCTTTAGCTAGGTAAGCATTTCTCCTCTGATTTTTTTTTCCCTCCATTCATTTGCTTAGCAAACCCTTTTCCACAGAGGTAAAATCCTGTTATAATCCCAGGGATCTCCAGATTGTTTTATGGACAGAAATTCTGGTAAAATGTGTAAGGGATTGCAACTCCTGTTCCCAATCTGTGAGATTCTAGAATGCAAACAGGTGAAGTGTCCTGGTCACAGAGTCCCACCCCCAGCTGGGAGAGTGGTCTCTCTAATATCTGGGATTTACCGTGTGACTTCTCCAACCCACCCTCAGAGTGTCTTCATTTTCTTGTTGCCCTTCAAGTTCTGTTGGTTTTGTTCAGATGTTTTTAATGAGTTTGTCCTGCGGCAGCCAGGGAATGGCTAACAAGTCTTCTGGGCCCTTAAAAACCCATTAGAGTGTTATTTCTTACAAAGTGAAAAACTAACCTCATGCCAGATGCAAATAGGGCTCAAGCCATCAGAAATAAAGTTTGATTCTGAAGGAAAATTCCACTGAGACATGAAAGTTCTTCAGCTTGGGGAAAATAGTCTTTGATGTCTAGTCCAACTCGGCAGTCTAATATGATTATTAAGAGCATGAGTGTTGCAGAAGTTGGACTGGGTTCAAATCCACTCTCTTTCACATACTAGCTCAGTCATCTAGGGCATGTTGCTTAAATGCTCTATGTTCCAGTTATCTCACCTGAAAACCCTGGGAATGAAAATAATACCTATCATGTAGAACTATTGGAGGGTTAAATAAGAAATCATAGGTGAAGCAGTTGGGATTACATTCCACTATGATCACATAAACAACAGAAAAGTACCTTAAATTAGAAGAGGCTTATTTCTCTCTCATTTAAAGGAAATTCAGAGATTGGTGATTTACTACTGGTCAGGCAGCCTGTAGTAGTCAGAGGCTTCCTCTACCATTCTGCTCTGCCATTCTCAGTGTCATCTCATAAACCTCATGATTCAAAATGGTTGCCAGGTATCAACTCTTAGTCCACATTCTAGACAGGAAACAGAAGAAAAAGTGGAGGGATAGAGGCCATGAAATCATGTCTCTTAATTGGATCAATATATTTTCCTGATATTCTAACCAACAGTTTCTTAGCTCTTTTGGGTCTCCTTAGCGGCAAAAGAAACTAGGAAATGTTGCTCTGTGGTTGGACACATTGATATTCACACACACACACACACACACACACACACACACACACCCTTGAGATTTTGTTGGTAAAGATTAAAGATGGGGAGAATAGAATTGGATAGTTAACTGGTAGTTCTGGCTGTACCATTTAAAGTACTTAAAATGGTGCTTGTTACATACTGAGCCATAAATTTGTGCTTAAATAGGAAACAGCCAGTGTGGTGAACAGAACTCAGCCTTTGGAGTTTGGCAGACTTGAATTAAACCCTAACCTCCATCCCTAACTGGGAGTGACATTTTGAGCAACTTATTGAATTTACCTATGAACCTCAGCATCCTTGGTTGTCAAATGTAGTTATAAGGATTGTCCTTTTGGGATTTCTGGAAAAATAAAGTGAGAATGCATGTTTAACGGGCCTGGCACATAGTATATGTTTAGTAAATGTAAGATCTCTCTATCTCAACCCATTCAGGTTCAGACTCCTCAGCACAAATCAAGAAACAGAGGAACAATCTCTGCCTTGCCCTGGGAAGTGGTCAGAAACCTCCTCTAAAATAAAGTCATGCTTTGCCTCAAGGTTGCCTGCTCTCTGCCCACAAAGTGCTAAAGTCAGGGAAGCCAACCCTGTAATCAAACAATACCAGATACTTTAATTATAGTTTTCTGCCATGATTTGAATCACTGTTTTCATGCGCATTGCTGTGAATTAATCTCGTAACATTGGCGTTAATTCCTTGATGTATAAAGAAGTGTTTTAGCTACTGGGGTATTCAGCAGAGAAGGGAATGGAGTTCACATTTAATTAGCTCCTACTCTCTGCCAGGCACTGAGCTGAGTGCTTTATAAATCTTATCTCATTTTCCTCTCACAATAACTCTGTCTGATAGCTATTCCAATTAATAAGCAACGGCACAAAGACTTGGAGAGGTTAAATAACTTGACTAATGGCACAGTCTATACAAATCCCAGACCTGGGACTCGAACCCATGTTTGTCTGATTCCAAAGCTCATGTCCTTGCTACAAAAATCCTGCTCCCTTTCTGCTTTCTCAGAATCCAGAACCATGCAGTCTTTATAATTGGACTATTGAGGGAGCCGGTAGAAGAAAGAAAAGAGGACTGAGTGGGAAGTTGGTTTAGTGTTTCTGGGTCCTGGTTCTGAACTCCCAGCTCTGAGACTTCTGATGAGATATCGTAACCCTGGGTTTCATTCTCCTTGTCTGTAAAATAGCTGGCATTGAGTGTTTAATGGGATGGTCTATGATCTCCCTTGCTGCTCTGAGATATACCATTGTAGAGTGAAATTATACACCCTCATTTCTGTATGTCCCAGCTAAGGTAACTACTCTCAACTGAGCCTGACTCTGGTGAAAATAAAGGAACTTTAAGATGTAGTGTCTATCTTAGGAAAGTTCAACTGAACTTGGAAAAAAGGGCAACTGATTTCAACTAAAGATATGAAAACACTGAGAAGTACATTGTAAAGATTAAATCTATCCAAAAGGTTTATGTCAGAGGGTAGTCAGCTTCTTGTCACTGGAGGGGTCCTTGTACCTGTGGGTGGACCACCATAGGACAATGGTGCCATTACAGTGTTGAGCCTTTGGGCAAAAGGGTATTGAGGACCAAACACACACTGAACACATGGTCATTAGAAAAGAATCAAAAGTACAGCACAGCTAAATTGGAAGTCCCCCTTTCATGTTCCCTTCCCCAATTTTCTTCCCTGGGGCAACACTTGTGGTGAGTTTCCTTCCAAATTCCTTTTCAAGATCTTACCTTACTAACCCTGTGGCCTGACATTTGTGTTTGGTGTGAACATCCTTCCATGGTGATTCCCTGACGATTGGCTCTTTTCCCAGCTGCATGATGTTCCACAAATGGAAGGGACAAATGTCTTTATCACAAATGTATTTTACACATCTGTCCTTGTTCATTCCTTCATCATGCTCCCATCCATTAAAGACTTTTAAAAAAATTATTGGTTCAGATTAAATTTTAAACTTATTTACGGTGTTGTGTTTTCTTAAAAATCCAGGCTTAAGAAGAGTCACATCTGTTAGGATTTTCCCTTTTGTCTTCTAAGTCTCATACCTTGCTTCATAAAATTTATATCGCCCTGTCTTATTTAGCCAGAGTCAAAAAAGAGCTACATAACAAACCACTCCAAAGTGTGGTTGCTTAAAATGTAATCTTTATCTCATCACTATGTCTGAGGATTGAGTAGGAGCTGATTTTACCTACGCTTGGTTGGACTTGGCTTTAACCTGTAGGTTGGATCTGGTTCTGCTCCAGGTATCCCTTGTCCTCCTTGGGTGAGTGAGCTAGTAGGGACACATCATCATGGTGATGGAAGAAGCACAAAATACTTCATGTCTTTACTCCTGCCCTGTCCACTAACATCCTATTGGAAAGCAAGGAGCAGGGCCAAGTCCTGATATTCATGGGGTAGAGAAGGCTATTTAAATCCCATTGGGAGAGGAAAATATGTATCACACTCCCAAAACTGTTTTTGAATCTTGTATACTTTTGGTTGTTTTACAGTTTTGGCTTCTTTGTATAGATCTTTCTATCTGTATTGATTTATATGCATAAGTGTGTGTGAGCACAGGAGAGATCTAATATCAAACAAGAGAGTGAGCAGAAGATGTGGTATCAGAGGTGAAGGGGAGTGCCATGGATGGAGGACAGTGGAATTACCAGATCTCTACTTCCAAGCAGGAAGGTGATCTTTCATGAGAGGGGTTTATTTGGAATTACATATTGGTAAGAGAATTGGTTATAGAATGTATTAAATGAATCTAGGTCTGGGAAAGCTTATAAAAATAAGACCTATGTTTGGTTTGGGGGCTTTGGATGATGGTGGGAAATCCTAACCAGGATTTTGCCCTGAAAAAATGCAACCATTCTGTCTCTTCTGTTTATGGAACATCACACAGCTGGTAAAAAGAATGGAGTCAATCATCGGGGAGTCACTATGAAAGGATGCTCATGCCAAACAGGAATGTCAGGCCACAGGGTTAGTAAGATAAGATCTCGGAAAGGCATTTGGAAGGAAACCCACTACAAGCTTTGCCCCAGGGAAGAAAACTACGGGAGGGAATGTGAGAGGGGGACTTCCAATTTGGCTGTGTTGTACCTTTGATTCTTTTCTAATGACTATGTGTTCTCTGTGTGTGTGGTCTTTAATTTCCTTTTGCCCAAAGGCTCAACACTGTAATGGCACCATTGCCCTATGGTGGTCCAGCCACAGGTACAGGAACTCATCCAGTGACAAGAAGTTGATTACTCTCTGACATAGACCTTTTGGATAGATTTAATTTTTATACCATACCCCCCAGTGTTCTAATATATTTAGTTAAAATCAGTTGCCCTTTCTCCCAAGTTCGGTTGAACTTTCCTAAGATAGGCATTATATCTTAGTGTGCCTTTATTTTCACCAGAGTCAGGTTCAGTTGAGAGTAGGTGCCTTCACTGAGATATATAGAAATGAGGGTATGTAATTTCACTCTACAATTGTATATCTCAGAGCAGCAAGGGAGATCATAGACCATCCCATTAAACCCCCAACGTCACTTATTTTACAGACAAGGAAAATTAGGCCCAGGGGTACGATATCTCACCAGAGGTCCCAGAGCTGGGAGTTCAGAACCAGGACTCAGAAACACTAAGCCAACTTCCAGTCCAGTCTTCTTTTCTTTCTTCTACCGGCTCTCTCAATAGTCCAATTCTAAAGACTGGGTGGTTCTGAAATCTTTAGGACAGAACGACTATAGGAAGGCAGTGGTAATGGATGAAGGGTAATTTCAAGTTCAAATTTGGTAAATACAAAGCAAAGAAGAGACGTCAAGATAGACTGTAATGTGGTTTTCTTCATTGTGTCTGTCCTGGAAATAATGACAATCACTTTCTCTTCCCTACTACTCGGGACTCCAGGAAATGAGGGGTTGCCGAGTGTCTGTGAGCAGGACAGAACGAGTTGTGGAGTTCCTCGGGCTTCCCTTCAAATCCCTAGTTCTGGAATCTTTGTTCAATGCTTGTTTACTGGGAAAGCTGATCACAGCAAAGGTGGAGGGTGAAGAATGAAGCCATCTGGTGAAAATAAAGGGACAGGGCTTAGTTTCTCTTCTACCATACTGAACTATTCTGCTTGACCCCAGACTTGCAGGCTTCCCTCAGCAAAATGGAAGCTCCTGGTTATCCAGACCCACGGTTCTCAGAATGGTATTTAGCACAGGCCTTTGGGATCCTACTCTGTCCTAAGAAGCTCATCAGACATTCTTTTGTTTCAAAGATATCCTAAGGCATGTGACACCGTTTTGCTGCTGTCCATTGCAGATTACTATCCAATTCAACAGCTCTCTATAACACAACGAAATCACTGACCCATCACCAAAGAGAGATGTCAGCCTTGGAAGTCCAAGAAACCAGCTACAGTAGCCTTCTAACTTGGGCTAGTACTAGGACTCACTCTATTTATACATCACAGTGGCTGCCTGGTGCAGGAGCCTAACAACACGGTAACAGGATATCTGACTCTAACCTCTGCTTAGAGACCTGCTTTTCATTCTTTTCCTGTGTGATTCAGTGTGCCTTATCCCTGCTCAGTGCCTCTGTGTAAAGTCAGACCCAGCAGAAAACCTTCCTGGGAATGTTTTCATTTACTTCTCTTGTTCATATGCTTTTCTTTGGGGGATGCAAGAAGATTGCAGCAGTAAAGCATATTGGTGTCTTGGGTTTTGTGAAGCAGAGCTTGTCAGTCTTTAAGGCTTAAAGAGTTTAGACATATACTTCCCAAAGTGTGTGCCAGGCCCAGGTCTTGCATCTGCTGTGTATAGCCTGGTGCCTTCCAATCTTATACAGTATTCTCTTAGAATGGAGTGCTCTTAAACACAATTTTCTTTATCTCCCTCCATTTCTCAAAACCTTTTGGCATTTCTTTTGGTGCCCCTTAGACTGACATCTCAGACAACTTCCTACCTACCTATTCCTCCACTGCTTGAGGTGGAACCTTGCAGGCTCATCAGAGCCCCTGAGGCCAAACTTCTACCCATTCAGCATTCCTCGAAGGCTCAAAAGGAGCCTTATGATTAGAACTGAGTGGACAAGGAAATCAAGGAGGGCTCAGCATTCAGCCATTTGTGCTGAGTTCTCTGTATCTCACGCTGGGAGAGGAGCCCCTAACAACAGGAAGCTTGGCATATGCAAGGACCTATGATGAACACAGTGCAGCTCCATTGCAAATTTGTTCCCTTTATTAAGAAGAGTAAGTGATCTAATACTTTTCATGTGGCTGTGGAAGTGCTTAACTGTGACACTTTGTAAACAGACTAACCAGATGAAATAAGAGAAGCAAAGGATTATTTCCAGTTTAGCAAGAGGCTATATTTGGAATTATGGATTTATCGATAAAGGCACTGCCTTCATAATCTGTCTTCTGGATTCCATTTAAATCATCTTTCCTGGACCCACAATTATTTGCTTTGATCGTGTATTGGTCAGGAGTCTTTTAGTTGCAAATGACAGAAAACTAACCCCTGCCAACTTGAGTAGAAAAGAGAATTTAAGTGGGGCTAGACTTAGAGGCTCCAGGGGCTCCCACAACACCATCAGCACTTTTCTTCCCCCTCCCTGCCATGCCTTCCCTCTGCTTTGAATTGGCTCAGCTTCTCTGTGAGTGGGTCCTATTCTTTCCTCCTACAGCTTGGCTTCCTCTGTGGAGCCAGGGATGGTGGTGGTGTCAGTTGACAGGGCTGCAGACAGCTGGAGGCTTATGGCACATCAATTAACATCAGAAAGAAAAAGAACAAAGTTAGAATACAAAATCCAAAGGAAGGTTTCTTAAATTGCCTTGCTTGAGATCTTCAAATGAATGATTCATGGTCCTAGGTGAACATTATCTGGGATGCTTTCAAAAGTGCTAGTACTTGAGCCCTATGTCCAGAGATTCTGATTCAACTGGTCTGGTGGGGCTTGGCTTTTTGAAATTGATGCTAATGGGTAGCCAACATTGAGAACAACTGCTTCAGACCCATTCATTTGCTTACTCATTCATTTATTCCTCAAAAAAAAAAAAAAAGGGATGTTTGAGCACCACCACTGTGCCAGAAAAAAAAAGTGTGTTTGAGCACCACCACTATACTAGGCACGGATAGAGCAGTGATCAAGAGAAATAAAAGCCTTCTCATGAAACTCACAAGCAGCCGGGCTTGGTGGCTCAGCCTGTAATCCCCCGTCTTTGGGAGGCTGAGGTGAGTGGATTGCCTGAGCCCGCGGGTTTGAGACCCACCTGGGCAGGCGAGACCTCATCTCTACAATAAATCAAAAAAATTAGCCAGGTGTGGTAGCGCGCGCCTGTAATTCCGGCTACTCAGAAGGCTGAGGTGGTAGGATTGCTGGAGCCCAGCAGGTTGAGGCTGCAGTGGCCGGTAGCGTCCACTGCACTCCAGTCTGGGCGACAGAGTGAGACTCCAACTCAAAAAAAAAAAAAAAAGAAACTCACAAGCTACCAGGGAATGTAGGCAATACACAAATAAATAAATAGTGTTAATAAATAAATAAGTGCTATTCAGATAATAAAAACAGAATTGATGTATGGGTGATGGGAAGGGGCCATCTCTGAATAGCTCAGAGGGAAGAGCATTCTGAGCAGACAGAACAGCTACTGCAAAGGCTGAGGGTCAGGAACAGGTTTGACCTACTCCAGGAATTGAAAAGAAGGCTAAAATATGGTAACTGAAGAGAAGATGCCATAGGATGAGGCCAGAGAGGCAGACAGCAGCCAGCTGCCATGGGGTTCGATAAATTAGGCTAAGGAACATAGATTTTATTCCATAGGCAATGGAGTATCAACAGATAGAGGAATGATGAGATCTGACTTATATTTTTAAATGTTTCTTCTGATTGCTGTGTAGAAAAAGTACTAGATGGTATAAAAGTAGAAACAGGTAGAGACCAAGTAAGAGACAAGTGCAAATGTCCAGGTGAAAAAATGCTGTTGGCTTGAATTCAGTGGTTTGGGGAGAAGTGAATGGATCCAGGCTAAGTTGTTTCAATTGAGTTCACAGGACACTAGAAGGTAGCCCTTTAATTGTTTCTTTTACATATGCAGTATCTGGGGTGGGAAGAAGAGGACAATGCACTTGAACAAGTTGGTGCTCAGGAAATTGTTGAGTTGTTAAAATCAGAGCCCAGAGACAAAAGGATGAAGAAGAAGGAATGGAAATAAGACTTTGAAGTTGCATAGCCAAAGAATGGACTCCTCTGAGGGAGCACGATGCCCAGCACATCAAAACCAAAACAAAACAAAACAAAAAAAACAGTAGTGGAGGGGACTCTGATGCTGGCTGAAGGGAGTTTATTTAGTGACTCTAAAGCCTGCATAGGAAACAAAAATACCCAGGAAAGAGACCCAGAAAGGGCTTTCAGCTCTGCTGTTGGACAAGACTGTGGTAGAGAGAGGTTTAACAGCTCTACGACTATATGCATAACTAGCATAGTCAGTCATTAAAGAGAGTAATCCGATATTAGCTGGTAAAACTAAGGAGAGATATATCCTGTGACCTAATTCCTACTTTTTTTTTTTGTTTGTCTTTGAGTAGGAGTCTCATTTTGTCATCCAAGCAGGAGCCAGCTTTAGCACATTTTTTTTTTTTTGAGTTGGAGTCTGATTCAGTCGCCCAGACTGGAGTGCAGTGGCCACTCCCGGCCACCGCAGCCTCGCCTGCTGGGCTCTGGTGATCCTTCCGCCTCAGCCTTCTGAGTAGCCAGAATTACAGGCATGCGCTACCATGCTTGACTGATTTTTTGATTTATTGTAGAGATGAGGTCTCACTACCCAGGCGGGTCTCGAACCCGCGGACTCAGGCAATCCACTCACCTCAGCCTCCCAAAGGTACGAGATTACAGGCTGAGCCACTGAGCCCGGCTAGCACATTTTTAAGAATTTTTTTTTTGTATGGGTTCACAGGGACCTGAACAAGGATGTCTAACATTATGAGTTCAGAGTGGAATAAGGCAATCTAGGAGTCCATTGATGGAGTACTGGATAAGTAAAAATGAAGTGGGCAGAAACTATGAAATTATATGCAGTTGTTAGGAACATCAAACTCCATGTGCACAGAACAACGTGGGAGACCTTAAATATAGTGTTGAATAAAAAAATGTAAGAACAGCACCACAGATAAACCTAGAACAATACCACAGATGTCAATTAAAAATATAAACACTTAGAGCAGAGTGGCGTCCCCTCCACTACTGTTTTTTTATGTGCTGTCAAACACATTAGAGTAGACGCTGACTAGAACAGAGAATGAGGTTAGAATAGGGATTATGGTAGACAGAATAATGTCCCCCCTCCAAAGATGTCCGCGTCTTAATCCTGAGAACCTGTGATTCTTTTTTCATTACATGACAAAGGGAAATTGAGGTTGCAGATGGAATCAAGGTTGCTAATCAGCAGAGGACCCAGTGTAATCAGAAATGTTCTTAAAAATAGAAGAGGGAAGCAGGAGCATTGGTCAAAGGAAGATGTGACTAAGAGAAGACAGTGTAAGAGGGACTAGGCCTGAAGTTGCTGGCTTTGAAACTGGAGAAAAGAGTCATGAGCTAAAGAAAGTGGGAGGCTTCTAGAAGCTGGAACAGGCAAAGAAGCAGATTCTCTCTCAAAGCCTCCACAGAAGGAATGTGCCCTGGCTTTATCTTACCCCAGTGATATCTAGTTAGACTGAAGATCTACAGAACTGTAAATAATGTGTTTGTGTTGCTTCGGGCCAATCACTTTGGGGGTAATTTGTTACAGCAGCAATGGGAAACTAATACATGGGTAAAGGGACTCACAGGGACTAATGGGGATCACCAACATGCTATGAACCAAGAGATCCAAGTAACTCCACTCTCTTCACCCAAGGTCCAAAACAACAACATTAATAACAACAACAACATCAACACAAATGTTAAAATTGAAAGGAGAGAAAAAAAAAAGAAAATTTTCAGAACATAAAACCAGATCACTCTGTTGTCCAAGCTGGAGTACAATGGCACAATCATAGCTCACTGTAACCTCCTGGACTCCTGGGTACAAGTGATCCTCCCATCTCAATCTCCCAAGGAACTGGGACTACAGGCACATGCCACCACACCCAGTTAATATTTTTTTAAATTTTTGTAGAGATGGGGAGCTCACTATGTTGCCCAGGCTGGTCTTGAACTGCTAGTCTCAAGAGATCCTTCCACCTCTGCCTCCCAAGGCACTGGGATTACAAATATGAGCTACCACACCCACTCTGAACTGAGAACTTTCTAGGCATGACCTCTTCATTTGTTCCTAGAGGATAAGGGGTACTGGGACTGGCTCTCTGGTGCAAGGGGATGATTGATATTGATGATGAAGATGACAGTTCCATGAAACCCTCCCCACTCCCTTCTCTCCTCTTGCCCCTACCATTAGCCTTAGCTCTAACGACACTTACAACACCAAGCAGGACACCCGGGCACTGCAAATCTTGCTCACCTGTCGAGTTAAGTCCCTGCTGATGCTTAGGGAGCCACATGACTATCAAACTATTGACTGTCAGGTTGCCCCCCCACATCCCAGAGACTTGGCATTCACAAGTCCATTCACAAAAGAGCCTTGGGCATCCATGAGCTATTTATTCTAAACAACTTAGAGTAACCCTCGGGGCCTCAGTGTGATGTTTGTGTGTCTAATTTCCGTGAGCTATTGATAAGAGGCCACTCCAGCCAACTAGTTGTCAGCCTCTACTCCAAGGGCCTGGAAAATGTACTATTTGCAATTACTTGAAAAGAAACTAATTAGCTTTAAGGAGGACACCATAGGTAGAAATGACTGAAATCAGCTGTTTAACTGTGCTTGGCAAAAAGTGAAAAGGAGTCAGTGATCCTAACTCACACTGATTTCATTTGAAGGAGGAACAGGAAGAAGGGAGAGCCAGGCAGAGGTGAGTTCCCAGGGTGTTTTCTCCGTAGGAACAGGCCTCTGAATAAAAGCAGTGTCAGATCTGCTGGGAGGCTGAAGGTCACGATGCAACCTTGAATGCTACATTTGGACTTTGTTCAGTCGTGACAATGGAAGGTGTCCAATGGGGGGAGTGGGGAAATGACCAACTCAGGACTTGGTAGAAATGCATGTTGTGAAGACTTGTGCATTCGCCAAATAAATGATGTGTTCTCCAGAAGTAGCTTTTTGGAATCATTTTGCAAAACTAATTTAAAAACAATATTACGATTTCTCAGTGCCTGGCAGTGGCCTGGTTATACAGCAGGCCCACAGCAGCAGACACAGGGGTCAGTACCCTGGCCATGGTGTGAAGGCCACCTCAAATGCAAGGCTAATGTTGGGGGAGCTTCATAAGAGAGGATTGGAGGCCAGGCATGGTGGCTCAAACCTGTAATCCCTCACTTTGGGAGGCCAAGGTGAGAGGATTGCCTGAGCCTAGTTGCCTGGACAACTTGGCGAAATCACATCTCTACAATAAATCAAAACATTAGCTGGGCCTGGTGGTGTGTGCCTGTAGTTTCATCTACTTGGAAGACTGAGGTGGAAGGATCACCTAAGCCCAGCAGGTAAAGGTGGTCCTGAGAGTGCCACTGCATTCCAGCCTGGGTGACAGAGTGAGATTTCTACTCAAAAAAAAAAAAAAAAAAAGAAAAGAAAAGAAAGAAAGAAAGAAAAAGGAAAAGATTGCAGCCATCCAGAGGACAAAAAGTTAACAGAAGCAAGGTGACAGAGAAAAGATGCTTCTGGATGTGACAGCAATAACCATTATTATTACTGTTTACAACAACCACCACACTAGAATTGTATATTTATTGAGTGTTTGCTGTATCCCATGCTTGACATGTGTTCTCTCCTGTGTTATTTCTGTTTTATTCTTAAGAAAACTGAAACTTAAGTATTGCTTGAGGTCACATAGCTCTTAAGTAGTAAGGTGACTGTTCTGATCTCAAAGACGACTCTGAGGAAGGGATTTGAGAGTAAGCAATTCATTTGGGAGGTGATGCCATGAAATAACCTGTAGAGATGTGAAACATAAGACAGGGAAGGGAAAGAAGAAGATAAAAGTTGAGTAATAAACTGTTTACCATAGTTCCACCCCGAGCAACTGGGTCTCAGTCTTGCTCCAGTTATTCTGACCTTCGGGCAAGGACACTAGGGTGTATATCTCCAACCTTCCTGCCTGTCCTGCACATGGGCTTACCATGTCCTGCAGGTGCTTAGAGGTGAGGACCAAGGGCCATGGGTGGAGGACACCAACAGCCTCTACCACACCCAGTTTGCATGGGACAGTCCCAGTGTATGCCTGTCATCTGGGAGTAATGATTAACCCTCCCTATTTCTCTCAGAGTGTCTTGCTTTGAATGATGATTTGTATGGCCCCTCCCCGAAGGGAAGTAGCAGAGTTTCAAATCCTGATACATGTGACACCAGCGCCTCTGTATCTTGCCTCCTTCTCATCCTCTGTGTGTACAATGGTGCCTTTCTGCATCTGGCATTGGGCACTTGCCCTGGGGGAAGTGACAGAGTTAAAGGAGGAGGCAGGCTGGGCTTGGTGGCTCAGTTTGTAATCCCAGCACTTTGGGAGGCCGAGGCGAGTGGATTGCTTGAGCCTGTGGGTTCAAGACCAGCCCAGGCAACTTAGTGAGACCACGTCTCCACAATAAATAAAAAATTAGCCAAACATGGTAACGCATGCCTGTAGTTCCAGCTCCTTGGAAGGCTGAGGCTGAAGGATCGCCAGAGCCCAATGGGCCCAGTCTGGGCAATGGAGTGGGACTCTAACTTATAAAAAAAAGAAAGAGAAGAAAGGAGGCTGCAGGTCTGGGACACACTGACTTCTGCTGCTCAGAACCACAGGTCTTTTTCCCTGCAGGCCCTGGGCCACCACACCAGCATTGCACGTGTGCTTACTGACCTGCAGGATTCTGAGTTCTCTCCCTAACCTATCGAATAAGAATCTCCAGAGCCTGGGTCTGATGATTTGCATTTTTAGTATTCTCTCTGGCTCATTCTTCTGTAGAATAAAGTTTGAAAACTATAGGCCTAGTAAAGGGAGACAGTGAATGTCAGCATTATTTAAAGAAGCAATAAACTAAGGTGGTTACTAGCAGGACCTCTGAACTGGTTGGCCTGGTTCAAATCCCAGCTCTGCCTCTTATGGCTAAGTGATCTTGAGCAGGTTACTGAACCTCTGTGTTCCTCATTGGAAAAACCAGGGATAATAATAGCATCTACTTTATCAGAGCTGTTATGAGGATTAGACAAGTTAATCCATTTAAAGCCCTTAGAACAGTGCTGAGCACGTAGCAGATACTTGAAAATGTTAGTTAGTGTTATTACTGATTTTGAGAATATGCCAGGGATCTTACCTAGGCTGTGATAGTAATCCTCACAACAACCACACAAGGAAGGTATTATTAAGGATTTGGGGCAAATAACTTATCCTAGGTTCAGAGGTTAAACCACAAGCTGGCCGGTGGGGATGAGGGGTGGGTTATGATTCCAGATCTGTTCCATCTGCCTCTGAAGTCCTGGCTCTCCCCCTGACATCAAGCTGCCCTTGGCAGTCTCATTCCCTGTATCCGCTGCGGCTTCCTGTTTTTCGCCCCAGCCCTTGGGCCCACCGAGGACTTCTGGGCATAGAGAGGAGGGAGGCGGCATGTTGGTAGCATTTACCTATTGCATCCAGTCCGCCTTGGCTGGGCTGGAGCTGCTCTCTGGGATCTGGTTAGCAGCTAATGATCAGTGGGCTCTGGCTATAATGATCGGATTAGCTGCGCTTTAATCACTGTCTATTGTTTCAGCAGGGAGAGAATTTCACAGCTCATTGACTGCTCTGACTCCTAATCTACACGGAGGAAACAATGTTGCAGCTCATCAAATGCAATCAGCTGCTAATTGAAAGGAAATGGAATTTTACAATTACAGGCCACCTTTCAGTGCTCAGGATTTCTAAGCACTTCTCCCCACCCTCCTTTGCCAGCTCAGCACTGGCAGGAGTACTTGACAACCTGCTAGAGACTTCCCTGAGAGCTGCATTTAGGACCTGGCCCATTTCTCCCCAGCTCCAGAGCAGTAGCAAAGGGAAGCAGCGTCCTCGCCAATTCTCAGGCTGTCCTTCAAGGCTCAGTGCAAGGAAAAACGCCTGGGCTGGACACTGGGAGAACTGAGTGCTGGTCCTGGGTCACCTTCCCCCCACGCCTTGTGGTAGTGTGACCTTGGACGTGTTCCCTTCCTCTCTGTGCCTCACTCTCCTCTCCAAAACCAAGAGGCTGAATTTGATGACCTGCAAGGTTCTCATCAGCTCTGATGACTCTGTTTGCCCATTCTTGCCACTGTCTCCATCCAGTGGAAGACATCTAAATGGACACCCTCTTCCTTGCCCTGATATCTGCTTTTCCAAATGCTTCCAGGGTGACTGTCTTGGGTCTCCCAAAGGATCTGTCCTGATGAGAGTTTAATGAGACAGAAAACAAATTTGGGAAATGTCCTACTCAGCCTTCTGATCAGACATCTCCCTCCTCCTCCCGGATCCATTCACTTCCTTGGACAAATATCAATCATGATTAATTCTAAAGACAGTCACATAGATTTTTCTGGGTTCTGTCCTTTTCCCATTCCAGGAGACAAGGAGACTCTGTGGAGACGAGGCTGAGATGAGGGCTGCCAGCCAGAAAGAGCACTGCTGCTTTTGACCCTGTCTCCAAGCTCCATTTCCAGCCGGCGTTTCCTCTGAGAACAGGACGAACTAACATCTGCTTTGAGCTCTGGTCTGTGTCATTCCACAATAACACTTGTTCTATCCAGGGACACAGCTGAGGCTCATGTAATCCCGTGGTGCCATTTTCTCCTGGTTCCCATGGTCTGTGGGCCTGTCTGATGTGCTTATCAAACAGACACTGGAATGTCACCACTTTCCTTTAGGCAGATGAGTTACGCCATGTATCAGAAACATTTTAAAACCACAATCAAGAATAATTTTTGTTTGGCTGAGGTTCAGCCTCGGTCCCATTTCCCTCTCTGGATCAGAACATTTCATCAGGCTTTCGTCTGACCTATTGCCCGGAGAAACAGGCAGCAAATGAGGAAAAGAAAGTCAGCGGTGGGCTGGCTGGATATTCCCTCTAACAATACCGCTGTGAGCTGGAGAAGGCTGGCGCCAAGGGGCTCCTGATGCCTTTCTGCGGCCCTGGCTCTAGGAGAGACTGAGGAGAGAGAGAGAAAAATAGGGTATCCTTTGAGATGCAAGGAGGAAGAGAGTGAGGAAGCTCTGAAGCTGTGGGTCTGTGCTGTAATGTGGACAGGACAGGAACTGGAAGTGAGTCCAGATTGGTGGGAGAAACAACACCTCTCGGCAGATCCCAGCCGCAGGTTCATTGGCCAAAGGGTCTGGTTTTGGAAGGCCAATGTGAAGGGAAAAGTGAATGTCAGGGCTAAGAGAAATGGCCTCAAAGGGAGGTTAAGAGTATGAGGGATGTCAGGGCCAGTGAGGAGAAGCTGCTTGGGTTCTAAATGACAGGCCCCACATGGACACCAGCCACCACCCAAAAGTCTGACCATCCTAGTAGAACAGTGCTGGCTGTTGTGAGACGTGGAATCGGCCCGCCCACTGGAGGTGGAGTGGACACCAGAAGAAATTCCATTTGGTGGGCAGAATGCAACATCCAGAAAGAAAGAAAATAGGCAGCCTATTATATTTCAGAGATGCAGTTGGCATTTGGGGGGTCCTAAGTCAGATCCCAGAGTGTTCTGATGGGTATATGGAACCGATGCCAGGGACTCAGAAACAGATCTCGATCAGGGAGGCAACCTTGAGATAGCTAAGAATGTCATAATAAAAACTTCTATTTAAAAAAAATTAACCAGGACACCGGATACTACCTTTTTTGAGGTTCAGGATAAAATTTGTACATGTCTACTTTCAGATTTGGTGAGCTTTCATTCATTCAACAGATACTGATGAAGTACCTACTATATGTCTGGTATACATCAGAGAACAAGACAGGAAGAAGTTTCCTCTGCCTTCTGGAACTTTCTTGCTAAATCTAATGAAGTACTTATTTAAATTAGTCGATCTTCATTTTGTTTTATATGATAAACTGCATAATATTTTCTATCTTCAATTAAATTATAAATGTATTTAAACAAATGTTTTAGGGAATACATAAACAAAACATTTTGAAGTCAACTTTGATAGTCTACTTGCCACACAGAGCAGAAATTCTCTCTATAACGGGCGTTTGCCAAATTGTTGCCAAACTTCTGCCTGCTCTCATGACGCTGAAGTATCACTTTCCTTTCCGTACAACTCCAAACAGGTGGAAAGTTCTTTAGCTAGAATCCTTGTTTTTTACTTCCTCCACAGGGTCTTCTTTCTTCCCTCTGGGATGACACAGAAGCTGGCTACTCAAAGTGTGGTCCTCAAACCAGCAGCATCTGCATCATCCAGGGCTTGTTAGAAACAAGGGATCTCAGGGTCAATCCCGTTCCCCCTGAATTAAAATATGAATTTTAACACATTTGCTGGTGATTCGTGTGTGTATTAAAGTTTGAGAAGTACTCGCTTGTCTTCTCTTTATTTCATAAAGAACAACTTTTTTAGCTGTGCGAATAGCTACTTGGCTGTTTGAGGTTAACCTTTTCTTCTCCAGGCCAGTTTGATGATGAGATGAAACCTCTAGGTAGAGGTCAATATCTACACGTCTCAGGAGGCTCTGAACTTTCTGCCTTTTCAGAGTTGTGTGTTGGCACTCTACGTGAATGAGACTTGGTCCAGCACTTGAAGAAGCTAAGATTCCAGACTGGGTATCAGGGCCCTCTCTTCCAATATCTGATCCCTTCAGCTGCTGCTGTGGGCCTTGCCCCTGGCTGAAGCCAGTGGTCTTCATTTCTAACCAACATTGGTTAGCTCTGAGGTTCAACTGTGGAACAGAAAGGGCTCTGACCTTTGAGTTCTACTTACAATATTTATTAAACCGTACATTTTGTATTTTAAATTAGATCATTCCAAATAGACCCTCTAAATTTAGCAGAAACACATTCTGGTTTTTTGGTATGATGAATAGTGCAATTAGAATGTAATGTGGGAACAAGAAAGTTGTTCAAGATCCAAGACAGCTTTAGAGATCATCTCTCAGAGAGTAGAGTTGATTGCTTCTACCCTCTTGTTGCTACCAGTCGGTCACCACATTCCCTACCCCGTGAAAATTTCAGCTTTGTCTTATTCATTCCTGATATCTCATCGTGACCAAGTTGGCTTTCCTGTGTGTCTTTTACCTTCTGATCCTGCTGTTAACTGACTGCCTTTCTGTATCTCAAGTTCAGATATTTAAGAGAGAAGACGTGGCTTGTTAGTTCATGCTGATAACCCTGCTTATTATCAGAGTCCTCATCATAGTGCACTTCATAAGATGCTATTCAGCTTACAGAACAGCTGCCTTAGGTCTGTGTCCTCCCTTGATCCAATTAGATCCAAGGCTGGTGACTTACGAGGAAGGAGTCCCATAGAAATGACTGCATGTATGGGACTCTAGTGCACTACATTCCACATCTCATTTGTTTGTTCTTCAAATATTTATTGAGTATATATTTATGCTAGGCACAGTGCCTAGGGTAAATACAAAGCTGTATACGTAAGACATGATCTCCTGTATTACAAAGTCCATGGTCTAGTGAGGGAAGTAAACAAGCAAATAAATATTTTTTATGCAGGATAAATGCTATAATAGATATCTGTATCATGTGCTACAGGGATGAAGGAGAAGAGATCGATTCTACTTGAAGATGAAAAAGGGATAAAGGAAGACTTCACAGAGGTGAAATAAATGCATTAGGGAGGAGAGAGGAGCAGAAGATTTCAAGCTGGAAAGTTGCCCAGGCTGTGTTTGGAGAGGAGGAGGGCTATGCTCTCCTGGTGTGGCCAGAGTGTAAGGTTGGGCCTTCCGGGTCAGAGTTAATTTACTGGAGTAGGGATCAGTCACCATGGACTTTGCAGGCCTTGCTGAGGAGTTTAATTATATTCTCTGGAACAAGAAGAAAATCCCAGAATGACTTCAGTAGGGGAAGGTTTATGTTTTGGAAAGAGACCACTTTGGTGGCAGAAGCGAGAATGAATTGGAATGGATGTCCATGAAAGATACAGGAAATTGTTATACAGAATGGGAAAATGAGGAGAAAGAGTGGCGGAATACTGCATGCATGCTGCTATTTCCTGATCCAAGTCCATGGCAGACATCATTGACTGATTATGGTTCTCCATCACTGGGGCCAGATGAAATCTCACAATCCTACTCAATTCAGCATATAAGGTAGATATTTCCAAACGATCAATAGATGAAAACTCTTTGCAACCTAGGTCTAGTCCAAGTCACTGATAGCAGTGATGGGGAAGGGAAAGGGTAGAAAGAGGCTGGAAATGTTTATGAACACTCCACCATCAAGAGAGTCCTCTCTTTTTTAATTGTTCTCATTACCATTAGCCAGATGTGTGATTATATCCTGCGTTGCATATCACTGACAACTGGACAGTGCTTTACAACTTACAAAACATTTTCATATTTTATTCTCACTCAAACCCTTCAAGTAAAACACTGAGGCTTAAGGCACTCGGACCTCTTTAGGACACTTTCTTCCCTTCAACAAGCATGCCTGAGAAATGATTATCCTAAACTTTATGCCACGAACTGAGGATACAGCTAAATACGACCTAGTGTTAGGATTTTTTTTTATTACCACATATTGGATTTATCTGAGTGTATTTGTTTTATGCCTTCTTCCAGATTGTCAGTTCCCTGAGGGCAAAGTCTCTGGAAAATATTACTGTTCCTAATCATAGCCTGGTCGCCGCACACGAGAACGCCCCGCAGAAACCAGGCGTGCGGCCTGGATTTGCCTCCCCTTGGCTGAAACTTCAGAGCTCGGGAATCTAGCTGCGGATCAGCCTTGAGGTCTGTTTCTGATCAGCTTGGCAGCCATCTTTAAAACCTGCTAGTCATTTAACCTGGCAGAGAGTAAAGGCCTATCCCCCAAATAGAGTGTAAAACCACAACCACAACCCGTAAGACCTTGAGACGTGCAAATCCAGCGATTACTCAATGGCAAGTAGAGGTTTACTGGGAGGCCCTCTCTTACAGATCCTTTAAATCCAGATTCACTCTGCTCACACTTCACCAGCTGGAGGTGGACACCATCACTGACCTCCCAGCTTCCAAAATCCTGACGATCTCAGAACCCTAAGCATGACTTTGAACCTGGATGTTTTTTAGGTCTCATATTATCAGATCACTTGGGGATTTGGCAAGAAAGAGGAGCAGTGAGATTGGCTGGTGGTGATGTCACAGCCATGCCAGCACCGCCTCTAAAAGACTGTCAGCCTCTTTGACTAGCTCTCACCCCATCTTGATTTATACATGATATTTTATAATAGCCAAAGTGATGCTCAAAGAAATTTCCACAGCCTCAGCCTCCCCCCACCACCCCAGGCATGTAATAATGTCCCAGAAATACACGACCTGTCATGTCTTATTACTTAAATATAGGCCTGAGAAGCTTCTCTATGTGACAGCAAGATGTGAATGCTACCCAGGAATGGCCCCAGGGAAGAGGGAGACAGAACACTATCATCTCAGCGTTCTTAAGCTGAGTTATTATCTCCCGGCATCATTCCAATTAAAGTTGGAAATCGTGGAACCATGGTGCCCAACTCTCTTTTCTACCATGTCAGGGAGGGAACAAAGCAAGTGATGTGGACCCAAACATCCTGCTTTTTTCCCCAGATCTGCCACCTACTGAGTATCTTGGGAGAGTCACATTTTCGGAGTTACAGTTCCCTCCTCTGGAGAATGAGGGGTAACAATACAACTTGTCAGGCAGGTTTGTGACAAGATCAAGTGAAAATACTTTGTAAATTAGAGTTATGCAGATATTATTTAATAATAACTACTAATGATAATGAAACGTATGTTTCTGTTAGTCTCGGAAACAGCTATTTTCCATGGAATGGCATTATCAACATTAAGTATGATATTTTACAGTTTTGCAGTTGACTTTGAGATCCACTCTCTTGTGTTTATAAAGGAGGAAAGTGTTTCTTGGACGGTTCTAGTGGACTCAAGTCTCACGGAGTGAAGGGACAGAGTGAGGCTTTAACTCCGATCCTTTGAGCCCCTTCTTCACGTGCTCTCCACAAGTAAGAGTGGGAGCAAGGGTTGGTATCACTGCATGTGAGGATACAGGGGGCTGTAGGGACAAGGCAGACCAGTCTCTACCCCAGAAATGCGAAGATCTGTTCCTCCATGCTGAGCAAACCCCAGGCCTTGGTCCACTTACACGGAGGCAACTGCAGCCTATACCGAAGCTTCTGTCTCAAGTGATTGTGTTCATCAGTCTTACTGTGTCCCCTGGTCCTTTGTGCAGTGGTAGTGGTGTCATTTGAACCAATTTCACAGAAGTAATCTCGTCCGCTGATTCTTTGGTGCCGGGGAAAAAACATGTCAAGCAGACCCTTTGTGCTGAGGTAACTCCACTCCCTGGTCATTCTGTGCTTGAGCAGCTGGGTCACCTTGTCCTTCTGCATGAAGGTGTGCCTGGCTTCGTTCCCTTTGTTCTCAGGAATTCATATGCTCTGGTCTTCCAAGTCAATTTTTCTGGGCTTGGGATTTTCTGAGTCTAATCCTCCTGGGTGCGGGTAATTCCTGAGTTTCCCTGGAAACGGAGTCTGAGGCAAAGGCAGTTGTGGTCAAGTAGTTTATTTAGGAAGGGAAGGCACTAAAATGAGGGATGGGAGAGCACAGAGGAGGAGGCCAATAGAAGGGTATGCCCAGGAACAGGCCATTGCCGTGAGTGATTAATGCTCATTCCACAGGGCTTTTGGAGAAGCCTTGTGAATGTGGCTTGAAACTGTCAACCTGGTGTACAAAGGGAGAGCGTATTTATCTATAATCTTCTATTTCCTTTGGTCAAGACTGGTCCTTTGGTCATTTACATGCCGGCGTTTGCAGGTGCACATGCAAATGGCTAAGCAGGTACCACGGTTGCTTCCCACCTTCAATAAGAGAAGCCTCGGGGTAGAAAAAGGGAGTGCCTGGTGCGCACCTAGGCAAAGAAAGCACCATCAGTAACCCTGGGAGAATCTGGCCAAGATCCAAGCAGAACCAGTAGAGGTAGATGGAATAGCTGGAGTAAAATAAGTGGAGCTAAGTGAAGCGAATAATAAGCAGTGCACAGCTGGTGTCTCAGACCGGAAGAGCGTTGCCTGGTCCTTCCAGAGATGATGTTTCCAAGGCAGATGTTCACCCTGTGGACATGTGAGACCGTCAGAGGGCACTGTGCCCTCGGCTGCATACCCCACACCCTCAAGAGCTGTGGCTTGAAAGGAGTCTGCCCGATTGATGCAGACATGGACTGAGTGTTTGATTCCAGGGTGACCAGTTCTCTCTATGACCCGAGTCTGACACCCAGAGCAGCACAAGCTGTTAAGGATTTAATAACGTGATTATGACAAGGCAACATAGTGTGGGGAAGAGAGAGGCACTCGGCAACCTCAACAGCATGCTCCAGGCCTCACTGAGGGCCACTCCTTGAGATGAAGGGGGGTATTGAAAATGCAGAGCAGAAAGATTGATAATTATTTGAAACAAGCTTAAACATTTGGATTGCTCCCACCGCCTTAAATCACTCTGCCATATTTATACTTGACTAGTGTTCTACATAACAACTTCTAAATCAAAGACTTTTGAAAAATTTCAATCACTGTGTTTTGAAGTGATTGAGAGCTCAGGGCGTGAGCAGTGTAGAAATAAGGCATATTAACATTATTAGCGCAACAAATTTCCTGAAGTAGTTACATTAAGAAATGATCAAGGCCTGAGCCTCTATAAAGGAGAGGGAGCGACATGTGGTGCGGGCATTTGGTTTTGAAAGGATCTTAACTCTTTTGATGCTGAGAGGAGATCAATGGTCTGAAAATTGATGATTCCAAATGGATGGTGTTGGCTGGAAGAGATCTTCTGTCATATTAGGACAGAGGAAGAGAAGAAACTATAGAGAGAGGGAAGAAAGAAGGAAAGGAGCCATGCAAGGAACCAGCTAACTCTTACATAGAACTTACTATATAAGTCAGGTGCTATTCTAAGTGCTTTACACATATTAATGCCTTATGCTCACTCGTTCCATTTACTTTATGGGGGCTAATCAACCCCATAAGGTAAATACTATTGTTATCCCATTTTACAAGTTTGAGGGGCAGTTGAGGTACTATATTTACATAGTCAAGAAACCCAGATATAAGCCAGATCCTCTCCAGAGTGCCTGCTTTTGAAAAAAAAGGGGAGGGGGGAGAAAAGTTATATTTCCAACCCTCAATGTGTCAGAGACTTTTTCTCATTTAAACCTTGGAAGAACCTTAGGGATTTTGCCTCTCATTCAACATCGGCCAAGGTCACATGGTTTGGGAGTGGCAAATACAGGATTTGAATTCAGAACTGCCTTTCTAGTCCTCTAGTTCCTATTTATGGACAATGGTTAAGGGGTGGGTGCCATACAATGTGTAGAAAGAACTAAATAATCATGACATTAACATGTTGAAGTTAAAGATTTCTTTCTATCTACTGATACCAGGCAACCAGCAAAGGGGACTGCCATGAAAATAAGCACCCTTGCCAACAATAACAATGCTAAGAATTCCATGCTTTCATGCAAAGCCATCTCACCGTAGTTATGGCTCCTTCCCTGGAGAAAGTTAAAGTAAAATGTAAACTATTAACAGATAGCATCTCAAAAGGTTCTTGCCATGGGATTCAGATAAATCTCCGGTTTAAACTTGACTCAGAAGGCAAAAGTTGCATAAAATGAACATGCTGGCCCCCTTCCATCTCTTCTGTCTCCTTCTGAATCTACCCCCAGAGTCACCCTCTTCTCATGGGGGTGAGCAGGGAGAGACAAGACAGGCACTTGTCAGTCTCCACCTCAGTTCTGAGACATCTTGCCCTTTACTACCTGGTACAAAAGGTGAGATTTTCCATCTCTGACTTCTGTTGCTATTCCAAAAGGGTTATGATAAGGCTTCTTAACACTTTAGGCTATACGCTTCTAAATAATCTGGATTTAAACAATGCTAGATCAAATGAATACAAGTTCTTTGTTTTTCCTACCTCCTCAAGGCAGGCTGTAACCTTAAACAAGACGAAAAGCTTGACAGAATTGCTGACACTTCACCTATAATATCTAATTTAAACCTCCCAATGGTCCTATAGGACCAGGATTATTATCCTTGTTTCATGGATGAGAAAAGTATTGGACAAGTAAGTCTTCTCTGTATACTAAGAGTGATTTAATTTAAGCAGATAATAATGGTTGATAATCAGATTAATTCCAAGCTGTGCTTCAGCTTCCAAATCTGTAAAATGAGAAAACTTAGATTGAATGATCTCAAGTTCTCTTCCAATTTCTAGAAACTCTTGTCGAGTTTAGGAAGATAAAGAAAACATTTGTAAAGCTTTGACTTTGTGTCAGATGGTACGTCAGGCATTTTCCACTTAATTTGTGCAAGAAACTTTGTGAGAAGTATATCAGAATATCCACTGAGTAGAGGAGGAAATGAAGATCAAAAAGTTTATATTGCCTGAGATCATGAAGCTACAGTCAGCAGATCTGGAACTTTAATCCTCTGTCTGAACTGAGAACTCTACCTTAAAGCCAGACTGGTCCTCTCACAATGCCTGTGCTGCACAGACCACTTGCTGCAGATGTGATCATCAGTGCTTTCTGTGAGTCACCCTGCAGTCACACTGGGTTTGGTTGACTTGGGAGGATCCTCGCTGAGCTGAAAAGTCTCATTCTAGAAGGCTAAAATCTCGATCTTTGTCAGAGACAATCATATGTTATAAATATTGGCATTATGTGCTCATCTTCTGAAGAATTAATGCCGAGCACTTCTCCAGACCAGTAGATTTCATTAGTTCAGTGTAGTGGTTACCTGCAATGTGCTCCAGTAGCACCTGGGAAATCTCTATCACAACAGGACTGTCATTGCATGTTTAAGGTCTGTCTTCCTTGATGGATTCTAAGTCTTTTTAGGGAAGGGACTGTATTTTATTACCCATAAATATTAGTTCTATCATCTCACCTATTGATGGGTAAACTGAATAGCTTACCACACTTAATAGCTTCAGAACTGAATTCTGCTAGTTTTTTCTCTCAGGTTGTACCACCCTTTACTGGGTGGCTCTGCAATGAATCATACCACACTGTGGATTTATGTAATTTTTCCCAGAATCTTGGGTTTCCCCCCAAGACTGATGTGATTATTCTTTGATGCCCAGTGTCCTTTAAGCAAGGTTGAAAAAGAAGCAAAGAATACTGAAATACAGAGTAATTAGACTGTGGTTGACATTGATAAGTGGTCAGGATTGTTAAGGCTCATTTTGGTAGGGCGAAGGGGAATATTGTTGGGGGTAGGAAAGAAAGGAAGAATCGGTGTTGCAGCAGGTTGCCAGGACATATGAGAGTTAGGTGGGCTGAAAAACATGGTTCAAGACCAAGCCTATGAGTAGAGATTATTTCCCAAGTTACAGCTTTTACATAGTATCTATTCCATGCAATGGCTCTAGGTGTACCAAGGTAAAATGCTAGTAGCCTGGACACTAGGAAAACTGTGAGAGGTGCTACTCTGACTGTCTATGGCACCTTCTGCCAAATATCAATGTCACTGGCAATATTCCAGTGACTGTAATGAGATTTTGCATCTGTAGTAGCTGTAAGTGACTACACTTATAGGATTTGCTGGACTTCAGTCAAGTTGTTCTGTGTATTACTTATGAACAGGATACTTGGTGTGGGAATGGGATGAGGAAGCAGCTGGTACTCAGTCTTGAGCCCCAAGCACACAGTCCCCACCTCAGGACAAATGAGATAAGGAAGGTGAAAATGCTTTGTAAGGTGCTATGCAGATGTGAGGGTCTTTGTGGTAAAGATCATAGGAAATCTGAACAGAGGTATTGGGGCAACCCATGGTACACAGTACTACTTGAAGAGTAAGTCCATTCCCTAAACTGAGATTGTGTGAATATTTTATTTTATTTTTTTGAGTTGTGATCTCATTGTCACCCAGGTTGGAGTACAGTGGCATGACCACTGCTCACCACAGCCTTGATCTTCCAGGCTCAGGTGATCCTTCTGCCTCAGCCTCCTGAGTAGCTGGGACTACAGGGGTGCACCATCATGCCCAGTTAATTTTTGTTGTTGTTGTTGGGACATGGTCTTTCTGTACTGCCTAGCCTGGTTCAAACTCCTGGACTGAAGCAATCCTCCTGCCTCAGCCTCCTAAAGTGCTGGGATTACAAGCATGAGCCACCATACCCAGCCAGACTGTGTGAATCTTTAGCGCAGAAAAACCAAGACTGAGCCCTTGAACTTTTAGCCGAGTCTAGAAATGCAGATGATTATGCAGTTTCATCTTTGTTTCTTTTGTAAGAAAGGCTGACTGTGTAAAGGAGGAGATTCACAAAAGGAGTATTCCAATGAAGACAACCCAAGGACGTTTGCAACCCTCTCTTCCTCATTTGTCATGGCTTCAGCCCTCTTCTTAGTCAAGCTTTTTTTCTTGGCAAGCTTCCTGGGATGACTTCTGTTGAAGTTGGATGATTATTGTAATATTGGATTCCTATAGCCCTGGACAGAGCCCAGAGCCCACACTGCTATTCATGTTTGATCTCCCATTCAACTTTCCGGAAGAAGTTGGCTGAGTTGAGGATCAAAGATTTCTCTACTTGCTTCTCTTTCTCCCCTATGACAGCCTCAGCGCTAACAGTTAAGCACAGCAGCAAATTAACTCCTTGGCTGATCATCTGCTCAGAATTTTTCACATCCTTGCAGAAAAGGCAGCTCAGGTGGACCTAGGATGGCATAGGAGGAAATTTTTATTTCCACTTGAATGAACCTGCAGATAAAGATATATTTCAGTTTCCATCCACGCCAAGGGGACCTCCCAGGGGAGCCTGATTATTCTGGTCAAGTGATTTTGTTTGCTGGACAAAGCTCCTTGTAAGAAATTCTCCCATAGACACAAAGAACTTGGATGATTCCATTGGAACATCTTGGTTTCTGGAATGATCAGACTGGAGGTTTAAGAATTTTCAGCAATGACTTGAGTTTTCCATAGAGGCGGCACTTTCCTACACAAAGAATACGTATGTGATCAAAGAATCTTATTTTCTGCTTTGCTAATAATATTTAATTAATGCTTTGCTAATTAACTGTCACCTTTTCCCCTTCTGGGCCCCCCCATCCTGGAAAAAAAATTAATTATCAGCTTCTTACTATGTGTACTGTGTGGGTCTGTCCTCCAAAAGCTTGAATTCCAAGACGGAGAGCACTGTTCCTCTGTCTTTAATATGTTTACACATCATGTGGGGAACTTGTTAAAATACAGATTCTGATTCATTAGGTCAAGGCCGGGGCCTGAGACCCTGTATTTTTTAACTAGCTCCTGTATGGTGACAATGCTGCTGGTCCTAAAGACCAGGTTTGAGTAGGAAGGTGCTGGAGGGGCTAGTGTTCTCGTATAGACCAAGAGCATCTTCAGCAAATTTTAAATGGAAGTCTCAAATAAAACAGGCAGAAATGGAATTTTTTCTGATTGAAGGGGATGAACATTGTGTATTCCTTGCATTCGTATGTCCCACTCAGCTGTCCTCCCTTGCCCTGGCTTCTAGTCTCATTGACTGATGAGGAGACTTGCAAGGCATGGTACCACTGAGACCACCACAGCAGATGCAGCATGAACCCCAGAGCATTGAGTAATCTTTGGGTGTGCTTCTCACAGTCTACTGTTGAGGATAAAAATATAGAGAAATGTCATCGACATTGTAAGGGGAGGAAGAAACATGACCCCGGGATAGCTAATTTTATGTGTGGATTTGGCTAGGCTGCAATACTCAGATATTTGGTCAAACACCAGTCTGGATGTTTCTGTGAAGGTATATTGTTTTTTAGATGAGTCATTCTACCAAAAAGACACCTGCACACACTGTTTGTTGCAGCTCTATTCACAATAGCAAAAACATGGAACCAACCATGCTGTCCATCAAAGCTGGACTGGATAAAAAAATGTGGTACATATACACAATGGACTATTATGCAGCCATAAAGAAGGACAAACATATGGACTTTCGCAGCAACTTGGATGGATTTTGAGTTGATCATACTCAGTGATCTATCATATTAAGAGAATAAGAGTACCATATGTTCTCACTCATAAGTGGACCTTGAACAATTATCATAATACTATAAGAAAGGGGTTGGTAGTAGTGAGAAACTGCCAGGGGTGGAATTGGCAGTTGAGGGAACTGGCAGGGGAGGGAGGGGCACACCTCATCAACAAGGGTACCTGCATAATGAACATCTGTATACCTAACCCTGAATTGTACTCCACTTCTTTAAAATTAAGAAAAATAAATAAATCAACAGACTTTGAATAAAGTAGATTACTCTCCATGATGCAAGTAGACCTCATCCTGTCAGTTGAAAGACTTGAGAGAAAACCAACAGAGATCCCCAGAGGAAGAATGAACTCTGCATCCAGACCACCTGAATTCAAAACTGCAACATCAACCTTCCCCCCTGGGTCTTCAGCCTGCTGGTTTACCCTGAAGATTTCAGATTTTCCAGGTCCCATAATCACATGAGTCAATTCCTTAAATCACCATTTCTCTCTCCTCCCGCATCTTATTGATTCTGTTTCTCTGGAGAATTGCAAGCCCCTTCAAGCACAAAGGAGTTTATTGAAATAAACCATTTCTTCCAGCTTAAAGGACCTGACCATTTGATTCCATAAATGTGTGATTTCTGGTCTGTGATTGTAGGTGTGTCCTTGTAGCTTGAATCTGTGGAAAGCCCATTCTAGCCCTCTTGCCACACCTTCCTTTGTTATATTGGAACATGGAACCCAACCTAAACCTCGACTCAGGACATTTGGGCTGCTGTCTCTACTATTAGCATCCTGGGACTTGGATCAAGACACTTTCCCTAACTGGGCCTTCCTTTGTAAAATAATATGATGATCTGTATCACCATTTTTAAAGTGGGTTTCCGAAGAATTTTAGGATCCTTTGGAAAAAAGATATTTTATCATAAAGTAAGTTTAGGAAATGCCATGCATCAGCCCCTTCTTAGAGAATCACAACGAACATTCATTTTAAAGGCCCTGAGAAGTCTTGCAGTAAAGGAGTCTACCTCACTTTTTTCCCTCAAGCTTATTTGATACTCAAATGCTAACACCTAGTAAATCTAGCAGAGATATATTTTGGGAAATGTAATATTAGATGGTTGTTGTGGTCTACTTTAGCTTTCAGATTATTTATTATTTTCATATGATTCAAAGATTCAAAGACAGAAGCCAGGAGAAAAATTGGTCAAAATCTTTTCCATAATTCCTGAAGGGTGTTCTGCTTTTTACATCCTTAAAATAGGAACGTTATTAGAACTTACCACATTGGGTTGTTGTAAGGATTAAGTTAAATAATGCATGTAAAGCACTTAGCACAGAGCCTAGCACCTAGTAGGCAGCCAATAACTTTTTTTTTTAACCTTGAGCCAAAAATGGTCATATTTGAAGAGTTCAGTTCTGAGAGGAACTGAAGCATTCAATCCTTCAAACAAAACCCAAACCATTTTATGCTTGGATTATTCCACCCTGTGTGAGGGGCAACTTCCAGGCATTTGAAAGCTCTGACATCTCTCTGGCAACTCAGGAGCATTCTGGAGCCAACATACTAATGATTTAAGCATTAATAAATCCAGAGATAGGTCATTCAATTTTCTTTTAAATGCAGATCATAAAAGAGGGAGGAATATCTGGGTAAAGATGTACTGAAGGTTTCGCTGAATGTAAAGACTTTGGAACATTTTTTGTAGCAACTGACTAGGGTCCCATGCTGCACTTCCTCTACTCCAGTGCTTGGAGTGGGGAGGTCTTTGAACCTTGGGCAATAGCCTACTGTCTTTCTGATCCTGAAAATATTCAAAAATCCATGTTATGCTTGCATAGTGTGTTCAATTTGTTAAAGAATTTCCACATCTACGTTCTCTCTTCAACCTCTTAAAACTCACTGGCTTAAGAAAGGCAGATAGAATGGTCTATTTAACAGATGAGGAAACTGAGGTACAGAATATTACACGATTTGTTAAAAGTCCCAAAGTGACTTAGCTGAGAGTCCAGACTAGAAATGCCACTCCACGCCCCTGGTACTGGGCTCTTTCCACTGGACCTCACCCCCACACAGGTGGTCCACTGTGGCGGGCACACAGTCCTGGATCCCAGCAGCCCGCACACAGGATGCAGCAGATTGGTATGCAAGCTTGGTGGGCTCTGGCTAATCTTGCAGGGAACCCTTCAATCTGAATAACAATCAACAAGATTTTAAAGAAATTTGGGCCAATTTCCTGGAAGTCTATGATTAATCTAATTGCTGGGTTTTCCTCTGTTTTTGTCTCCCACTGTTAATTTCATTTATTTTTCTCTTTCTTCCCCGACACAGACTGCCTTGTCTCTATACGCAGTTTTGTCACTGTTGTTATTTGTCCGTACATAGTTTATCATTGGCAATGCATTCAATAGATTGTTGTACTCTGTGTTTGGGGAAGGAGAATCTTTCAACAGAGACAACATCACGCAGCAGGAAGAAAGAGCACTGGGCTGAATTTCAGAGACCCCCATTCAAAGCCTCACTCTGCGGATCCCTGCTATGCCTCCCTGCCTCCTGAAAAACCCCATGATTAAAGAGACCCCTGCTTTTCCTGGCCTCTCCCCCATTAGAGAATATCTAGGATTGCATGAGAAACTTTAGGAGCTGTGTATGCTGCCAGTTATTGGGAATAAATTTGTTCAAAAATAGATTTTGGTCAAATAGAATGGAAAGCAACTCCTTCCTGCAACGAGGTTGAATTCTCCAGAGGACACATCAAAGGGACAGGAGATGGTGACAATATTCTCAGAACCAAATGGACAAAGGCATTCTAGCACTTGGAGTAAGACAGAGGAGAAGGAATGTGTTGAGGAGAGATGGGAAGAATGCCAGCACTGGCCATGGCTGTCAGTATTGGAAGAGCCAAGGGTGGTCAAAGAAGCCTGGAAAGAGATGGGGGCCATTTATTAATAGTGTAGCCACTAGGTGAATGAAGGATGAAGCTCACTTTTCTGTTTCCTGTTTCTGTTATCTTGCATGTACCTAGCTTGGAAGCATAACCAGTCACCGGTTGAGACTTGAGAGACCACAGATGATCAACTGGTCTGACCAAATAGCATCAGTAAACTCTGCAGGGATATCAGAGTGGTATTGCTCCCGGGGATTGAGGCACCAAGGAGAGGAGTGTGTGAACTTGACTCTGGGGCAAGCTATCACCCCTGGTCACCTCTCCACAGTCTGCTATCTGTAGATCATATTCACACCTCATGGGCTTGCTGGAAAACCAAAGTCTTGGTTCATTATTCAGCTTAACTCTTATTCAAGCAATAAAGGGATCCTGTTTTTTACTGTCTTGGAAGACCAGAGCGGTCTTTTCTCACCAACCGCCAGCAAGAAAGCTGGAGAGGTCATGTATTTGGTAGGTAACACAGGGGGCATTAATAATAATGTCCCTTCATACTGAATTCTTAATGTGTGCCAGGTGTAGACCTGCCTTATCCAATTCTTCCTCATCCTGAGTAGATACTCTTGTTGTAAGTATTTATTTGATAATAAGGAAAAGTTACATAATTTGCAAGTCTCAGTGCAAAATGAAAACACAGGGCTCCTTGTTAAAAAAAAAAAATCATTGACAATTTCAAGACAATAGGAGCAGAGCATTAAACCAGGCTCAGGACCCATATAAGCATGGGTCCCTGTGGGATGCATGGGTCACTTTCTCATGGAACTGGCCCTGCTAATCATTCAGACTGAGACATAGAGGTGTTAAGTAATTTCCCCAAGATGAAAAAGTTAATAAGCAAGGATCTGACCGCAGAACCTGAACTCTTGACCACTCTGCTAAACTCTCTCAAGCTAGAGAGCTAAATCATGTGTGAATCCCTAGCCCTGCCAAGCTTCTCTGGGGACAGATAACTCTGGGAGGAGCTGGCTGGTCCCTCCACTTGAACCTGGTTGAGCTATGAGTGCTGCCTGGGAGAGACAGCGCCTGACCTGGGCCCCCATCCCTGGTGCTCAGTACCCAAGTCGGCACCCTCTGCCTCTGGAGGCAACAACTTCTGCAGGAATACGTTTGTCTCTTCTAAAACAACAATAGCTGTGAAAATGGCAGAAACAGCAATGAGCAAAGCTGCCTATGAGGAATGTCTTGCTCAGGTGAGTCACAGTTTTCGCAGACCTGATCACGAGAAGACCTGTGTCAGCCAAACTTCCACACAAGTTCCTCAGGCTGAGCTCCTGGCTGGGGTCACTGGTCCCAATTGCTCTGCCTTTGCCCCCACAAAAGAAACAGAGCTTGTGTAGGAGACTTCTATTCTTTCTCTAGGACTTTTTGTCCTGGGGTCCCAATTTCTCTCCTATGTTTTCTCCCAGGGGCTTAGATCTCCCTTTGCCTCCATGCTCCAGAGTTGCTGAGAAGTGGAAGGAAGTGAGGCATGGGCTCTCTGCCCTCACCTTTCACCATGCAAGAGTTTGCATCTTCACACCCAGAAATCCAAAGCTGAAGGCTGTCACCAGAATCTTCCCTAACTGGACTCCGTGACACTTGCGTAGGTGACACAGGGCACAGTTATACATTGGGCTTGTGTGTGAAGTTAGGAGGCTATCTGGGCTTCTGTCAGGAAGGGGAGGGACATCTGGCCATGGTGTGAGGTTGTTGAGAGGATTACTCCTGTCCTTTGCTGGATATGGAAGATGTGGCAACAAGTAAGACCCATGTGTCTCCTTCCCTCCCGGAGCTTATAGTACAGCAGGCAATGCAGATAGCAAGCAAATAGCTTTATAAACAATTACTTAACTATAATTGTGAAAAGTGATGGAGAAACACAAGATAGTATGAAAGAATACAGCAAGATGGCCTGATCTAGTCAAAGGGGTCAGGGAAGGACTGAAGAAGGGACATTGAGGCAGAAAGCTCAGCAAAGAATAGTAGTGGCCAGTACTTGGGGTGACGGTGGCGACTGGAGTAGATTCTCACAAAGGGAGCAGTGACCTTAAGCCAGGAATGAGCCTGGCCTTTGTCTCAGTGGTTCCAGAGAGGGTCATCAGGATAAATGCTGGTACAGAGAGTGTCTGTTTGGTTGAGAAGGGAACAGAGAAGAGAATGGTGGAAGCTAGAAGAAACACAAGAGGAAGAGGAGCACAGAGAGCAGGGCTGGAGTGGAGGGCAGGAGAGGGAGGTGGGGAAGAGCCCTGTGGGGAGAAATGAGACTATTAACAGCCCCACTCCTGAGTCAAACCCCAGGGGCCTACCCTCAACTAGGGAAGGAGTGGCCAGGCAGAGATGGAAGCTTCCAGCTCCCTTCTACCCAAGGCACTCATGGCCCTGCAGTCTTCCATCAGAAGCACACTCTATCCCTCCTCTGCGGGCATTATAACTCCAAGGGGTGGCCCTTTCAGCATTTCCCATCTTGAATGAGGATAGCAGTGATTTTGCAGCCATGGTGGGAGGATTGACAGAGAGAGTGCTGAGGAAGAGCCTAGCATTGGACTTAGCATGTGGGGACCACTCAGGAGTGTTTGCTGCTTCTAACATTCTGCAGAGGGAAACCTGTAAGCTTTGGCATTAGGATGACCTCAGTTTGAGACCTGGTTGTCTCATTTGTTTGGTGATCTTAAGCTGATTATTTCACCTTTCTCAACATCTCCCACTTTCAACATCTATAAAACAGGAATCACAGAACTTACTAATGCAAAGATCTATGGCACAGAGTTAATGATCATCCTTTCCTCTTCATTTGCTCTGAATTTCTTAATCTGTTTGTAAATTCAGCCTGTGTCAACATTAGAGAAAATAGGAGTCTTCCTGCAAGCTGGATGCTGTCTGTTCACTATCCTCTCCAAATGACCTTGGACCCAGTCAGGAAGATGAAGAGTTCCCACGTTCACTGCCCAGGAGTCTGCAAAGCCCATGTCTATGCATTGTCTCAGAATGGTCTAGAAAGGGGCCTTGGGGCCAGAGTTATCATCTGCATTTCCTGGAGAAGAAAACAAAAGCTCAGAAAGTTCTATTGACTCCTGCAAATCATTAACTCTGAAGCCCATCCAATCCTCCACTTAAGTGAGACTCCTTGACATGATCCTATGGGGACCAGTTTGGGGTGTTGTGGATTGGTAGAGAAGTGGGGCAGGCCAAGGGACATGTGCCAGATCGAACCAGCTCATCATGATCAGGAAAACTCAGGTCCTAGCGAAGGTTAGAAGGGCAAAGAGTGCCTGTGGGGACAGACAGACTCCGGAGCTTTCTGCCACAAGAAGTAAATCCAGTCCTAGACACTCCTCTTGGCCCTTCCCTGCCTGCCTCCCTAGTTAGAGCCTTCCTTCCCGCTCACCCCTGGGGATCTGCTCACCCGCCCACCTGGGCTCATTCCAGTCCTGCTCTGCTCTTGCCAGGGCCTGGAGTGCTGGTGGCCGGCTCCTCCAGCTCGCCTTCATTGGCCTGAGTGCGTCCTAGCCCACTCGGGATATTAGAGCATTCTCCCGTTTGAAAGGCTCCTTTATTTTTAGTGCTAAATCAACAAAGCTGTTACTGTCATTTTCCATCAGACCGTCATCTTCCACGGATTCAAAATTACACTCAGCTGCAAACTATTGACACTCCTCTTAACAAAAAAATGGTTTTAATAAATCTTTACATTAGCCTATGAGATAAAAAAAAAATCTTTACCATGAAATATACAAGTGTATAAGTGTTTTATGAAAGTTTTATTAACTTTACAAAAGAAAAATTGGCAGTGGACCACGAACATCCTGTACTCCTAACACGTGGTTATAAATTACATGTTCTTTCCAATAACATCTGAAAAAGAGACTGTAATTTAAATTTCAAAACCACTTGGCATACCTACTATATAGTGCTGACATGAAGTAAAAGGAGGAACTAGAGAGGCCCAGACAAAGAAGGGAAATATAAAGACGTCCTTAGCTAAAAAGCTGCTGATGGGTACAATCCCCCCTCCAGCTGGACAGAGATCAAGTACTTGCTTGTCATATCATTCAATGCACTGTTCAATCTGGGATTCTTCCTTTCAACAAAAAGAGAACTTAAGTGCTAGTAATCATCGCTTGCAGAACTTTATCTCCCAGATACCTTCTTTATGTCAGGATTTCTCAATGACCGCTGCCGCTGGCAGAGAGATCAAAGTTGTTATTAAACACAAATGCAAACCCCAGCCCGTGCAGGAGGTGTGAGCTGTGATGCTCCCTCCCTGGGATGTGAGCCCACCCCTATCTTAGTGATTTTTTGTTTTCTGTCCCTGTTTCTCGGGCTTTTAAGGAAACTTTCTGTAGGGATGGTCCAGTATGGGGGTTGGGGGTCCAGCTTTTCTTTGCAAGTGAGTGCTTGAGTGTCAAGAATATTTGGGGACATGAAGGCCACCTGGTGAGAGGCTTGGCATTTGAAGAAGCCCCTCCAGAAGGGAGCAGATGGCAGGGATTTGGCAACAGCCTGCAAAGTTCACTGCTTTGGAGAAAGCAGATATCTATGAGGATCTCAGCAGCACAAAGCCTGCCTTCCAGGCCACATCACTGAGAAAAGGCATCATTTGAAGCTGTGAAAACCTGAATTCAAAGTCCAGTTTTGCTAGTTCCTAGCTGTGTTACTCTGAGCAAGTTATTTAACCTCTCTCTTTTCTTTGAGTCATATTGAGAATGTCTAAAACTTTCAATCAGTTTTCTTTGGTATTCAAGCTCACCCTTTACATGACCTGAAGATGTGGCCCAGAGGGCACACCTTCCAGATCCAATAATTTAGCATCTGTTGAAAATGAATGGTGAGAGGTGGAAGGAGGGAGATACACTCCAAGGTGGCCCCACAGGTGTAATCTCCTAGGCCCTGAAGAGATTCAACATTTCATTCAAGTGGAAAAATTTCCAGTTTGCCACTGACAAAATCTCAGCCTCAGATTGGGGTACCAGGTCGGATAGCCCAGGCTGAGAGCTAGGAAACAGTATTGAAAACCGTCTTAGTTGGGTGCTGGGTGAATTCCCAAACTCCAGTGGGGTTCTGAAATATAGATTCAGGGCCTGGGTCTTGGAAGGAGCCTCTAAAACATGTCTTTTCATAATAGAAATAAGTTTGATTAATTTTCACTTAGACAAGGGACATATTTAATGGTTCTTACGGAAATACCTGGGATGGGAGATCCCTGCTAAAACACCTTCCCCTGCTTTTCACCTTGTAATGGTTAATTTTCAAAACTGTTTTCTTAATTGTTGGATTCATGCATTAAAAGAAACTGAGGCAGAAAACACTAGGCTCGAATGACTTTGCAGATTAGTCTATCTGGGAGCTAAAAGGTCCCTTTTTCCGTTACAAAAGAGAAATATGTGCCCTTAATGGAAAAGCAAAACAACTTTTGACCAAATAAATTATTTTCTTCCAGTTCAAAATAAGTGACGGCCCTTACAAAGTAGAACTTGCCCCTTTCCAAATGTGTTGAAGGAAAGTGGCATGTGTCTTGGTTGCAGAATTACAAGGACATCATGTTAATCTGCTGGGGTCGCAATGCCCTAGATGAGAAGGCGGCCAGACGATGGGGGGTGGGGAGCACGCAGCACAGGGTCTGGAAACAGCTGTGACCGCGTGGAGGCCACACTCGGGGACCAGGCGGGAGCTGGCAGTGACCAGCCAGTGCCACCCAAACCTCATTATGTGGGAAAAATGCACCCCGTAGCAAGATGCAGAAGATCTGAAAATCGGTGAGAAGAGTTCATTTGGACTGAAGGGAACTTGATTAATTTTAAGCCTGGTGTGTTACTGCTGCCTCCATGACTTAGTCTCCAGAATCTTAATAAACAATTTGAGGAAAAGAGGCAACACAGGAGATGTACCTGGGGACACAGCCCTCCTTTCTTAACAGCAAAAGCAGCAACAATAGAAATCATGACAGTAGTCGCTGTGATGTGGGAAGAGGCTCACGTTGATTGAGAGCTCACCATGCACTAGGCTCTGAGGTCGAAAAGCATCATCTAAGTCATTTCTCACAGCAATCCTCTAAAGTAGAGATTTTATGTTTCTCACCTCCCATTGGCAGATGAAAACCCTTCAGCACAGAGAGGTAGAAGAGTTGTTCAAAGACACACAGCCACATGAAGTCTTTCATTTGCTGTGGCCTGGTCAGACTTGAACATCCACCATGTGTGTCCACCTGCAGACTGGGCCTTCACTGGAAGTGATCTCCAGGCCTGACTGCCTTCTATCTGGATTTAGCCAGGCATGTCTTGATTCTCACTGGCTTGGCTAGCAGGAAGGCATCGAATGCCAGTCTGGAGCTGCTTTTAGGGCAGCGCACATGTCAGGGCATCTGACTTGGGGGTATGGGCTGACATAAGGGGCACTGAGAGGCCTGTTGATGGGCAGGGAGCAGGCACTGCCACCAGGCAGGAAGCAGATGGGAGGGAGAGGCAGGCACTGGGGAGAGAAATGGAACTCTTTGGTTTGAAACAGGCTGGCAGCAGAGGGCCCGTGGCAAGGCAGATAACTCTCATAGAGACTTGGAGCCAAGCTCCAAGGCCAGACCCCAAGGTCAGATCTAAATCATGATCTCTACCTCCCTTACTCTCTCTCTTCATTCATTCATGCATTCATTCCATAAGTGTTATCTAAGCAGCGATTCTGTGACAGACATTGGTGTGAAGATAAGTGAGAGAGAAGAGCTCCCACTCCACTGAGCGGGAGATGTATATCCCAGGAAAAGACTTAAAATTATGCTTTAGACACAGGGCTATGGAAGTCTGGAGGAGGCAGCACTTGATTCTGCCTGGAGTCATCTAGGAAGGCTTTCTGGAGGAGGTGAGGGTTGACTGAGTGGAATCTTAGAGCTTAATTCTTAACCAGGTTGACATAGGCCGATAAGGGAGGGGTCAAGGAGGAAGAAACAGCTTGGGCAAACATATAGAGGACAGAGAGCACATGGTTCATTTGGGACTGGCCCTGAAACCTGGGTACAGAGAGGTGGGGCAAGGAGGGAAGAGATCCTCTTCATCTTCAGAGGAGACAACAGGCTCATGTGCCGGGAACCAGGAAGCAGAATGAGGTGACAGAAGCTTCTTGGTTGCAGACAGATGGTAAGATCTCAAACTTTAGCTATATCCCTGGTGAGTGGAGAAGCCTTAGGAAACTGCTTATTTCTTTAAGCCTAAGATAATCAGTTCATGAGGAAGGGAGGGCTCTTATACTGACCTCATAGATTGGTCTGAAATGTAAATAGAGAATTAAATCAGATAATGCTGGAACTGAATAACTTGTTGTTAGTGGAGCTTTGCCATTTGTCTTGTGTTGTTCATTTGTCTGAGCGAAGATTAGGGTGACTGCACATGCCTGGGAGACAGAACAGAGCTCTGGGACAGGGAACCCCACTAGGAGGTTGAGTAAGTAACCTAGGCATGAGGCAACCTGGATGGCAGTGGCAGCAAATATGCTTTGCAGAAGGAGGGAAACATGTGGAGAAGATAACACTTATTAAACACCTACTGTGTGCCAATAGTTGAACTAGAAATGTGATTTCCATCATTTCATTCAATCTTTACCACAATCCAATGACCTGATGCACATTCTGGAAAATATGGTAGCTGGATGGCGACAGGAGACTAATGTTTATTCATTGGCAGTCAGTAGGTACCTACTGCTTCCATTCAATACCTCATGTATTCTGTTTACACACACACACACACACACACACACACACACACACACACACACATATAATACACACTTGTACTAATTCTGTGAGAGCAATACTATTCCCATTCCACAGATAAGGAAGTGAAGACTGGAAGGAGTTAACGGCTTGCTCGAGATGACACAGCTAAACAGCCGGCAGGCTCAGAATTTGATCTCAGGGCTGGGCTCAGTGGCTCAGCCTATAATCCCAACATTTTGGGAGACTGAGGCAGGTGGATTCCTGAGCCTGCAGGTTCGAGACCAGCCCAGGCAACTTGGTGAGCCCTCTTCTCTACAATAAATAAAAAATTAGCTGGGCGTGGTGGCACATGTCTGTAGTTCCAGCTACTTGGAAGGCTGAGGTGGAAGGATCGCTGGAGCCCAGCAGGTCGACTCTAGGGTGGCTTTGAGCGCGCCACTGCACTCCAGCCTGGGCCACGAGTGAGACTCCAACTCAAAAAAAAAAAAAGAATTTGAACTCAGTCCTCTTGTCTCCAGAGTATATTCTCCATCACTGGATGTCAGGAAGGAAGCAGAGCATCCTGGAAGAATATTTTTTCCTTCACAAAGTCACTCACTCACTTAAGTGGCATTGAATGCAGAAGCCCGCATAACCTCAGGATCCTTTTTTACTGTTCCAGAGATGTGAAAGGGACAAGAAATGGACAACATGACATCAGGCAGAGAGCACTGGAGTGGGAGCCAAGGGAATTGAAATTCTAGTCCTGGCTCTGACCCTGATTTCTCAGGAAAAGCACCTCCCTGTCTGGTTGCTGAACTGGACTGAGGAATCAGTAAATAGGACAGTGCTTTGGAGATCTGATGTTTCTGTGAATTTTGTGGGATTGACTGTGAATAAGACCAATTGCTAAATCAGTCAGTTTCTAATGATTTAGCATCACTCTATCTCAAAAAGTGCATAGTGTGCCACCAATAAACACCATTAATGAGCACCTCCTATGGGCCACAGGAGCCAGCAGTAGGGAGAGAGTCAGGGAATCAAAGCCAAAAGCCCTGGGGTGGATTCCTGACCCCAGCTCTTGCTGGTTGTTTGACCTCGGGTAAATTACTCAACTTATTCTTTTGAGCCTAAGTTTCCTCCCTGTGAAAACCCTATCTGACAGGGTCATTGTAAGAATTAAATGTGCAAACATGTACGAAGTATAGAATGTAGACTGGCAGAGAGCATATATACAGTACATTTAAGTTCCCTTTCTCTGATTTCTCCTCTTTACTCTCTAGAAAGAAAAAGAAACCATTAAAAGTAAGTGGCAATTGTTAACGAAACAAAAACAACAACAAAAACTTCTATCTTATCCTTCAAAACACAGATTAGTTGATATTTCTTTCAGCAAATTTTCTTGAGTCTCCAAAACAGAGCTAGCACCACCTCCAAGTTATCTGTGGACTTTGTATGTTCTTCTATCACTCCATGTTATAATATGACTTACATGTTGTAATATCCAGGCTCATGTTCATCTTCCTTGGTAGACTGTGAACTCCCTTGTTGAAGCCTGGCACATATGAGTTTGCTATACTTGTTTGGGGAGTTGCATTCACAGTCAATAACCCCTGGGTAACCCTACCATCCCCCCAGCCAGCATTCCACTGATGACTGGGAGAGGGAGAGGGCCTTCCACCCAAAACTTGGCAATTCATTTGATCTGTTCCCTGAAGAACTCCCCCGCCCCATGTCTGTAGTCCTCTTTTGTAAAAAAAAAAAATTCTGCAGGGTCCTCAGGAAAAGACTCTGAGGCCACTGGTGTGTGTGTGTGTGTGTGTGTGTGTGTGTGTGTGTGTGTGTGTGTGTGTGTG
>NW_007249193.1:50295-82116 GCF_000164805.1 Carlito syrichta
CCTCCAACTCAAAAAAAAAAAAAAAAAAACAACTCCACAGTCTCTTTTTTGGCACTGAACTTCTTGGGTTTTTAAGAAGGAGGATTTACACTTCTTGATAACTGCACCCAAAATGATGGAAACATAATAAAATACCAAGCTCTGCTTCGGGCCATTTTTCAAAAAAAATTCCAGCCCTATTAGAGTAAGCAACTGCCCATGTCAGGACTAATCTGCAGATAACACTGGAAAGAGCAAGGACTTGCAATTCTATAGGGTCAAGTTGAGCTTAGTTCTGGGTCCAAGGGCAAGCATGTTCAACTGTATAATGGGATTGTGGGTACCTGCCTTGCAGGCTTGCCTGTAGGGATACAGAGGTTGAGACTGTTGTGGCTCCTTTTCCTAGTCCCAGGTGACCTCGCTGAATCCTCTCCTTCTTTCCTTCCTTCCTTCCTTCCTTCCTTCCTTCCTTCCTTCCTTCCTTCCTTCCTTCCGACGGAGTCTCACTCTGTGGCCCAGGATGGAGTGCATTGGCACCATCATGGCTCACTGCAGCCTTCGACCATTTGGGCTTAGGTGATTCTTCTGCCTCAGCCTCCCTAGCAGCTGGGACTACAAGCATGTGCAACCACACACCTGGCTAATTTATTTTTATTTTTATTTTTTTTTTAGAGATGAAGCCTTGCTATGTTGCTTAGGTTAGTCTCGATCTCCTGGGTTCCAACAATCCTCCTGCCTCCACCTTCCAATGTGTTGGGATTACCTGTGTGAGCCTGGCAGTGCCTGGCACAACCCTGTAGTATATGGAGCTATCCCCAAGTTACAGGTGACGTGTTAAATTAACCTAGGCCTGAGGATGCCTCTGTACTTGAGTTCCTTCCTAACTTAGGATGTAAACAGACTGAAAGCCTAACTTAATAGTATCTTTTTTGGTAACAAGTAGCTGAGTCTCCGCCAATCACAGCAGGCAAGCTTCAGCCAATCATAGGCCACCAGCTCCTCAGTCCAAATATGGCAATGGCTGAGCAGTGACCAATGAATCTGATTTTGTACTTCACTTCCGTTTTTCGGGTGCCGAGGGCTGGCCGGTTTTCAGATCGTCTTTTGCGCAACTAAACTTTGTTAGATTTAATTTGGTGAAGGTTTTTCTTTCAACACTTGGAAGTGTGTATGAAGTGTCCCCCACCCCCAGTCAGCAAGCGCTGAGACCGGAAGTCAGGATTGTTGGACTCCAGAGCCCGGGTGAAATGTGCTCCTTCTTCTTAAGAGAAGTCTGAGATTTCTCGCTTGGAATTTTCTCGTTAACTGTCTAAGGGACTTACCGCGGATGTCCGCTTAGCCAGTGCACAGGCGCTCCCTTTTGGCTGTCCTCGAGCTGCTCCTGCGCCCTGGCTGAGTTCAACAGGAAAATCCCTTGGACCAGAAAGAGGCGCAAAGCCCCGTTTTGTCAAAAGAATCTAATTTGCCCACGGTGGCGGCCTGGGCCTCCCAAACTCTTCTTCTTCTTCACCATGTAATATAGAAGGCTCAAAGGGGAAAACAGTGGAAGCAACAGTGACTTCTGATGTTTGTAAAAAATGCAGCAGCGAGGCTGTAGAGATGACCAGGCCGGGGCTGGTGGGGAGTTCAGGTTCTGAGGGAACGCGGTGGTGGGTCTCAGGAGCCGACTCGGTCAGGCAGCTTCCTCCCCGGTCAGGCAGCTTCCTCCCCAGCGATTTATTTCCAAAACCTTCCGCGGAGCCAGTGAAATGAGTGCTAGGTGTCAGCTGCTGCTTGGGGACAGCCAGGCCTCCAGGCGCTGGGGTTGCAGGATGTTGTGGACGCTGTGCCGGCTACCTACTTGCCCTTGAGGACCAAGGCACCTACTCCTTCAGTCCATGTGGCTGCTCTGTCCCGCCCTGGGGATTGCTTCAAGACAACAGAATTACCTGAAATAGTCACAAACAGTGAAGTATGGTCGGTTGCCCTACTCCGGAGAGACCAGATCTGGCGAGGTTGCCTTGAGCTCATGTTTCAGTCCAGCACAAGGGCAGTCCAAGGGAATTTGAAGGTGGAGTCTGCCCATTTTTCAGGGTTCTGCCTCACCCGAGGCACATCTCCCTGGAGTCACAAAGCCTCAGCTTGCTTTTACTCATGTGGGACAACTTTGAAGGACCCTCCCAGGTCCAGAGCTTCCTATGAGATCAGCTGAGACTACCATTCCTTTGTTCTCTCCTGCTTCCCTTCCTCAAGTGCTCTTCAGTGAACACCTGCATGCTGGTCCCACAGTCTGCTTCCTTGGCACCTAAGGTCAGACGACCCCTCGTCTGGAAGATTAAAAAATTATTTCTACACCTTGTTTTGTTAGCAACTTCTGCATGACCTCAGGCTCTTCCCTGGGCCTTCTACTACAAAATGGGCAGATTCCACCTTCAAGTTTCTTGGACTGCCCTTGTGTTGAAACATGAGCTCAGGGCAACTCCAGATCTGGTCTCTCCCCAGGAGGATGACTAACTATTCATTGCTGTTTGTGGCTATATCAGGAAATTTATTTGTTTTGGGGTGATCACTAGTAATGTTCCTTTTGCTTTCAGGACTGTCTTGGTTTGGATGATAAATTTCTGGGTTATCCTACTTGAGACACCCCAGACATGAGGAGTGGGGATGGAGTTGGGAGGAAAAAGTGTGGAGTGAAGTCAAAGGGTCCAAAGTACTGTTACTCTGTCTTCTGTGCTGTCTCCCTGGCCCTGCCTCACCAGGGAGGCCCCAGACCTGCAGATGAAACAGCTCTACCTGGCTTCTGTAGACCCTTTGTTCCCTGGGCTCCGAAGATGGATGGCACACAGTACAGCCGGCCTTCATGGGGGCAGCAAAGAGTTAATGCAGCTCCCTGGGCGCCAGACAACAGCCTCATCAGCAGGCCCTGGTTCTGATTAAACAGCTGTACGCACAGAGGTATAGACTGTGTGTGTGAGAGAATGAGTGCGTGAGGGTGAGCGGTGTGGGGGAAGGTGTATTTGTCACTAAATACCTCTGAGGATCTTTGTGATATGTGTGTATGACTGAGTGAGTGCACACAGGCATGCGTCTACCTCTGTGCTTTTGTATATATGTGGGAATATGTCCACACAAAAGCACGTGTTTGAATATATGCATGTGTAGACCTGGAGATGCAAGCATGTTTTTGCAGATGAGTGATGGCCTATGTGAGTATGTGTAGCATTTGGAAAATTACCAAGTATTTAAAAAATAATAGTCATGATTAACATTCGTAGTGTGGACATAAGCAAGTGGATGTGGATGAGAGGAGCTGGGAGAGGTGGGGATGTAGCAGGTATTTGTGGAACCATCTCATTCTAGAAAATGCAGGTTCACAGAAGTGGCCTGGCTGGGCTCGGTGGCTCAACCTGTAATCCCAGCACTTTGGGAGGCCAAGGCGAGTTGCCTGATCCCACAGGTTCGAGACCAGCCCGGGTAACTTGGCGAGACCTCATCTCTACAATCAAAAAATTAGCCAGGCGTCGTAGCAAGTGCCTATAGTTCCGGCTACTTGGAAGGCTGAGGCGAAAGGATCACTGGAACCCAGCAGGTCGACGCTGTGGTGGCCCTGAGTGTGCCACTGCACTTCAGCCTGGGCAACAGAGTGAGACTCCAACTCAGAAAAAAACAAGTGACCTATCCAAGGTCACAAGAGTACCTGTGAGGTCCCAACTCCTCACTCCCTCCTGTCATGTGAGCAGGAGAATGGGTGGAGTCTATTTCCCCACCCCATTGCTGTTGGCCTTGACTACAGGACCTGTCTTGACCAATGGGATGTGAGCGAAGTGAGTGGTACCAACTGAAAGCCAAAACCTCAAGGGGCACTTGAACTTCTGCCATCACCTTGAGTACTTGCCACAGGGAAGATGTTGCTCCCAGAAAGATGAGAGATCTATGGAATCCTCTGCATGCAGTGTGCAAACCCAGCAATCCAACCCAGCTGGCCCTGAAGCGGAGCTATCACCAACATGTGTCTGCCAAATCGCAGTCAACCTGTGTATCAGTCTGGTTTGTGTTGCTTAAAGAAATACCTGAGGCTGGGTAACTTATAAAGAAAAAGGATTTATTTGGTTCACAGTTCTGCATGGGGACAGCCACTGTCGGGCTTCTGGGAGGCTTCAGGAAGCTTATAGCCATGGCAGAAGGTGTGGAGGGAGCAGGCATATCACATGGCAAGAGTGGAAGCTAAAGGGTGTGAGAAGAAGGTGCCAGGCTCTTTTAAACAACCAACTCTCGTGTGTCACTCATTATTGTGGACAAGGGATCCATCCCTATTGAACCAATCACCTGCCACAAGGCCCCACATCCAACCCCGAGGACCACATTTCGACATGAGATTTGGAGGGGACAACCATCCAAGCTATATCAATCTGCATTTTTGTGAGCGTGGTGATAAATTGCAGCAAGTCACTGAGATTTTGAAGTGGTCTGTGATGGAAACGGCTGACTCATACACCTGGTATGCTGGAGCTTAGTGTTATAATCCCTATTCCTAGGTTCCCAGGCTTGGCTGGGGTCACCTGACCAACTGTGTCCCATCCCAGAGATGGTGATTTAATTGGTCTGGGTGATGGTCTGTGTTTTAGAATTTCTAAAAGATCTCTAGGTGGCTTCAATATGCAACCAAGTTCTGGGACCCCTGCTCTACATCACAGGGATGTGATGAGAAAAACAAGTAAGGACAGGCTTGATGAGGCTTTACATGCCAAATGGAAGAGCTTGGACTCTATTCTGAAAGTGACATGAGAGGGTCATGTTCTGAAAGTGACAAGTGAGGGTTTTCAGGAGGATGAGGACATGATTATATTCATGTCCTGAAAGGTTCACCAAGGCAGTTTCAGGGCATTCCGGAAGCCAGGCCTTTATCTAGCTGGGCTGCAGAGTTTCCTGGTAACCTCTGCCTGACAAGGTATGGGATATAGACTTATTCCTGGGCATTCTTTCTGGCGCAGGACCCATTTCCAGAGTGTTCAGTACACACTCACGTGGCTTCACGGTGGCTAATGACTGTCTAAGAAGAGGAGAAAGAAAAAACAGCACTGTTTCCCTGAACCTCATGGCTGCTGCCAGAATCCAGGCCTCCCCACCTCTTCCATGGAGTATGACAACTCCTCCACAGTCTGTGCCCTTCCACACTCCCTTTCTCCATGTGGAGCAAGACTGATCCTGTTGCTATCCTGCGGGGGAGCCAGCCTGGCTCCTATTGCCCTCAGGATAGATCTGCATTCTTTCCCAGGAGTCAAGGCATATCCTGTTCCAGCCTGGATCTGTCTTTCCAGCTTTATCTCCATGACTCCCTTCCATCTTCCAAGGTCCCCTTCAGGGACTTTAATGCGAACTTAAACACATCTGCAGCTGCCTTCCTCCATGCTTTCTCCCTTGATCTTTCCACCTGCCAAAGTCATAGCAGAATGTCCAGCCTACTTAGGGACCTTCTTCTCCATAAAATATTCCTGGACTCCCATGACCTCAGACAGAATGACTGCCTCCTTCTTCAGAGCCCTAAAGTCTTTCCTTTGTTTCCCTCTTGTTTTCCACGCTGGTGACCTATAGTCACATCCCCGGCAGCCTTTGTGAGTCTCCATGATCTAGGATTCCAACTCTCCTATCTCCTCCAGCTCCCCTCCCCCCAGCAGTGCCAGGCAGGCAGGCAGGGATGTCAGGTAAATGTTCTCTGAGTTGGCCTAAATTCCTTGTCCCATGTCTGGGCTGAAGAGACAGCAAGGGCGGTGGGGCTGGCTCCATGCCATGGAGAGAGTCTCCACCCAGCATCCCCTCTTCCTTCCCTGCCAGGCCCTCCCTCCCTGCCAGATTCTTTGTCCTGCCTGAGTGCTCTAAGACAAATGCATCTCCTGGAATGTTTCTTCCTCCCTTATCAGGACAAGGACTGGACCACTGACAGCTCTCTGGTCCACAGGACCAAGTGTCCTAGAAGGTCACAGGCTTTATCTTGTTTGTGTCTGTGACTTTTCCTGAGGCTCCTCACTTCTTGACAGTGTCACAGAGCAGGCCTGCTGCCTGGGATGCATCTGGAAAGTGACCCACTCCTTTGGGGACATGGAAGAAGAGTTATTCATCAATGCTAATGGGGCATTCCAGGTCAGCCCACCAGTCTGTTTTCTAACTTGGAGACTGGGTCTGAAGCTGGGGCGGAGCATGAGCGTGAGACACAGCATTGAGGGTAGGATAGAGCAAGGCAGAAACGAAGGCTACCACCCACCTGGTTTCCTCTTTGATTATCTGTAATGACTAGGTCCTGGAAATTTTTTGGTGGGGGTGGGAAGGGAAGGGAACAATAGGAAAAGAAAGGGAACTAAGAACTAAGAGTCTCTGCTATGTGCCCGACACTAGAGGAAATAGCAAGTGCAAAAGCCCTGAGGAAGAAACATACTTAGTATGTTCTAGGAATGCAAAGTGGCCAGTGTGGCTGGAATGGATAGAGCAAGAAAAAGATTATTAGGAGTTGAGGTTAGAATGGTAGAAGAAGGCAAATTCCTGCAAAGCCATGGCAAAGATTGTGGTTTTGACTTTGAGTGGGCAATTGCATAAACTGATTTTCTTTCCTAAAGGAACATCCTGGCTGCTTTGGGAATCACAAATTCCCCCTCCCTTTCCAATGGGGCCCTTTCTTCTGTCTTGTTTCCACCAGTTGTCTATCCCCTGACATGGTCCCTCTCACTCTAGAGTAAGCGCTCAATAATTATATCTTGAATGTGTTGGCCAAAATTCTGTCCCTAGCTCTTAGGCTTATGGTGAGTGTTGAAGGCATTGTGACTGTCACTCAGATGGACACCCTGTCTAGGAGCTTCTTCTCATGTGGGTTCTGTTCTCCAGAAGTCTGATGGGTAAGAAATTGGCATCTGGTACCTCCTGCAGCTGGCAAAAGCACAGCTGGATGCAATGCTGTGCACATATGGTCCCCATGTGTCTAACTGTGGACTTGATAGTCAGCCAGATGTCTGTGAACATGCTGTGGACAAGCAGGAGAAATGGGAGGTCTTAAGTGCTAGCAACAGATGGTGATGAAAAGTGGCTTTCATGATGGCCTATGGCCATTTATCGAGAGCTGTCTGGGTGTCCATGCCAGGGCCAGCAGTCAGGGCTTCAAGGCTGGGGCACCTCACTTCCCTCAAGCACAAGCTCAAGTGTATACAGTCAGCAGAAATCTGGGCCCCTACGTTTTCTCAGCCTCAGTGTCCTCATCTGTAAAATGGATGATACTTGATCTGGAAGAACTTAAAATCATTTGGCCTGAGGGCCTCACTGCACAAATTAGTATATTTGTGGTCTTGGAACCATCTTTCCTTTCTCTGTGCCACAGTTCTATACAAAATAAGAGTGACAACAGTAAGATCTCTTCCTCTGAGACCCAGACAAAAAGCGGGGGAGGGAAGTGTTTCTCCCTTCCTTGGAAACTCTGGCTGGCACCCTTTTCTGTGCCTTGCATTTCAGTTGGTTTGGGGAAAATATTTGACTTTTTTTGTTTTCTCTTTTGCATCGTTCTCACTTTACTTATGAGGAAACCACTATCTTAAATGAAAATGGAGACTATCAGGTGCAATTAATACATGCTATGATTTTAAAATGCAGCATCATCGAAGTTATTTTTCTCCTGAACTGCTATTCAGTTATAGGCACAGAGAAAGTTGCAGGGACCTATTTTAAGCACTGGAGACTCCAGTACATTTTAGGGATGTTTCTTTAAAAGACATGGCAACGTGCAAAAATCCAGATGTTTGCTCAATGACCTCAGCATCTTTGAGCTGAGTGGAGAAAGAAAGTGCCAGTCAAGCCCCTTTGGGGAAGCAAAAATTTAGGCTGGAAGGCCTCACACTGCTTGCTATCAACAGTCCCTGGAAGTAAGATATTTCCTTCCTAGGGAAGGAGATTTGAAATCCAAAGATTCCTGAGGGAGGAGACCATCTGAAGAATGAGGAAGGAATTAAAGTCTGTGAGGGAGTTTCCCTTTTAGCTCCTGCCCACCTGGACTGGTATTTCCTTTAGTCACCCATGGAGGGTGGTAGTGTCATTCCTGCACTGTGGAAAAGGAAACTGAGAATGTGGAGAGGCCTCTCATTTTAGGAAGTAAGGAAGCCTGGACCCAAGTCCAGGCTTGTGTCCTTCTCACTTCCCTGGCCCGCCCAGGCAGACTGCATGGTGCTTAGTGAACCACAAACTCTGGAGTTGGATACCTGCTCATTCAGCTTTGTTGACGTTGGGCAACCTACTTAACCTCTCTGTGCCTTGGTTTTCTCATCTAAACTGGGGTTTATAACTGTACCTGCCTCACAGGGCTGTTGCGAGTTGAAAGAGTGAATGCGTGGATAACCTCAGAGGGATTAGGTAGATGACAGCTTGGCATTTGGAAAGAGCTACACAACAGCAGCTCTTGCTCTAATTACACCTGCAGGAGCTGGAGTTGTTAGTGCAGGAATATGGAGAAGCGGAGGAATTATCACCCTCCCCCCAGTCCTCTGTGCTCTCCTGTGTTGCTCTGTCACCCAAGCTCCCTAAGCTCTGACACCTCCAAAGTCTTCCTTTCTGCTATATCTTCCTCAATACCACACCTCTCCTTTATGAACTGGGGTCTTGCCTCCCTCTTCTTCACCTTTGCCCTGAATATTTCAATACTGAGCGTGATCTTGGGAAACCAAATTTGCCATGTAACATCTGTGTGGACCATAAGCAAGTGAAGTCTGTCTGTCTGTAAAGCAGAAACTATTAGTACATCTCTGAGTACTGTTGTGATAATTAAATGTCATTAACATATGTAAATGTCTTAGAGGACTCATTGTTTGTTCAATTTTAACTATTATTATTATTAATTTTTAGCTATTATTTTCACTGCCTAACATGCCAAATTTGATTTCCTTTTTGAACACCTACCCATCATCTTATGAACCAGCTAAAATTCTACATTTCACTTCTCTCCCCCATGTAGACTTCCCCGTATTAAACTTCTTTCTTCCCTAAATTCCCCATGGCAGCACCAGTCAGAGACTGCTAGGCCTTTTAGACAATTATGTATGTGGTATGTGCCTTTCTGCTTCTGGGAGTGGGGACTTGTTCTTGTCATCTGTAAGTGAGGGGTTAGCTTTCCCTGTGCTGTCTCAGTCAAACCAGAAGTAGTTGTTTGTCTTTTATGGGTACAATGGTCTTGAATCTTCAGTCTCAAAGAAATGTAACCTTCTTAGGGAGGGATATCAAAGATGACAATCAATCTCTCCATTGTCCTGGGGAGACCATGGAAGTCTGGAAACAAAAACGATGTTCCCCAAATCACAATAGCACAGGGAATCAGCATGGTAGATCATAAAGAGCAGAGACCTTGAATCAGAAAAGGAAGTCTCAAATTTAAGCTCCCTTACTAATCACTTATAACTTCGGGCAAGTCACTGAACCTCTCCGAAACTTGGCTTCTACATCTGTACAATGGGTACAAGAACTCATGTCTTGAAGACTGTAATATTTAATGACAGAAATTTTACATCACAGTGTGGGATAACTATTGTTGTTACTCCACAGGGTTGTGAGATGATTTCTTCCCACTGCTCCTAGCTAACTTGCTTTTTCCTGAACAACTGGCATCCAGTAATGCCCTTCAGGGGCACTGAGAGCCAGTCTCCACCCAGGACCCTGGCGGTCACCTAGCACTTGAAACCCAAATCCCGGCATCAGCCTTGTGGGTTGTAGTGTGCTATACAAAGGCTGCACTGACCCCTCTGGCAATGCTACCTCCACACTCATCTTGCTTGGTTCTCGTCTCTTTCACGGAGAGGATGGGATGCTTCTGTCTAACATATTTTATGTTTTAAAAACAAACACAAAAAGACTTTCCCTGGATATTCTAGTAACACTAATAACAGTCACCATGCCACACCCACGGTGGAGGCCGGGGCAAATGCTTTCTTGGAATAGGTATGTTTTCAGATTCCTTTATTGTCTGTCAATACTTGGATGGAAAACTGAGTGGCTCTGGCTTGAGGAAAATCTCTGTTCTCAGCCTCCTTTTCTTTTCCTGGGTGTACATTGATGTGAACACCTCCTCACTCACCACCTTCCCTGTCACCAAGACCCACACTGGGGAAAGTTATTGCCAACAAGTGGGTCTATTTGAGCAGCCTGGCACCCTTCCCTCAGCAAACGCTGAAGAGGCTGTCTAAGTTGGCAGGGCCCAGGCATCTCGGAGTTGAAATGTCCACCCAAATGCCTTTGGCAGGTTCCAGAATCTATATTTCATTCCTCCCAATCTGTGAGATGCCAAGAGAGAAATCTGGATTTGCTTCCAAACTTTTGAGCTTTAATGATATTTGTAAAAAATAAGTATTTTCAGTGAAACTTTCTGAGTGGTGGCCACAAGTGAGGATCCACTGGGCGGAATTCATTGATTCCACAGAAGGGTTACACCCTCTGTGAGCATACGTCCATGCTCAGAAAATAATTTGTGCCGGGCTTGGTGGCTCAGCCTGTAATCCTGCGTCTTTGGGAGGCTGAGGTAAGTGGATTACCTGAGTCTGCGGGTTCGAGACCCACCTGGGCAAGTTGACGAGAGCTCATCTCTGCAGTAAATCAAAAAATCAGCCCGGCGTGGTAGCGCATGCTTGTAATTTCGGCTACTTGGAAGGCTGAGGCGGAAGGATCGCCGGAGCCCAGCAGGTGGAGGCTGCCGTGGGCGGGAGCGGCCACTGCATCCAGTCTGGGTGACAGAGTAAGACTCCAACTCACAAAATAAATAAATAAATAATTTGTGACCATATCAGCAAGGAGTCTGTGGTTGTGAGCAATAAAACCAACTCTGGCGGGTATACGTGTAAGGGAATTTATTGGAAGGGTAACAGGAGCTTAATGAATCCATGGGAAAGTTGGAATCAAGGCTCAGAAGCGGGATGGAATCAAATAACACTGAATGAGGAAGTTCAGGTATACCTTCATAGCAGGAGTAGTCAGGCCAGGGAGCTATGAATCTGACCACCTCTTTTATCTTTATATTATTTGCTCAGAAATGAGACTTCTCAGAAAGAGCATCAGCTGGTCCCTGGGTCTGGCAGAGAAGCTCTCAGCTCTTTGGCTTTTATAGTGGGAGCTGAGGTATATGGATTTACCATTCCACCAAGATTGCAAATAACTGGAAAATTAATTTCTAAAAAACAATTGATATCTGGTTGGAATGGGAAATAGAAGCTTTGTAGTAAAAAACAAAACAAAAAAATGAGCGCGCATGTGTGTGTGTGTGTGTGTGTGTGTGTGTGTGTGTATGCAGTTTTGAACACTCCTATTCTATGCCAGGAAGGTGCTAGTTACTGAGGATGCCATGTGGTGTGGTAGAGAGATTCCTCAATACCATCCCCTGTCATCATGTATCATGTACATGGTGCTGTGGGGACACACCCCTGCTCTTCCAGAAGTGGTCCAGCAAGACTTCCCTGAGGAAGTGACACAGTCAGATCTTTAAGGTCTAGAACAATGAAAACAGAAATGGGTTGCTTATAATGCTAAGCATTTATACATCTTTCCTTCAGTCATACATTCGTTCAACAAACGCTTTAAACACTGAGAGTGTGTGAGGCTTTGGATTATTTAGGTTGAAAGAAAGAACTACCATGGCACATAAAAGACAGCCATCAGCCAGGCTCGGTGGCTCAGCCTGTAATTCCGTGCTTTGGGAGACTGAGGTGAGTGGATTGCCTGAGCCCGCAGGTTTGAGACCCGCCTGGACAACTTGGAGAGACCTCATCTCTACAATAAATCAAAAATTAGCCGGGTGTGGTAGCGCGCGCCTGTAGTTCCAGCTACTTGGAAGGCTGAGGCGGAAGGATCGCCAGAGCCCAGCAGGTCGAGGTTGCGGTGACCGGGAGCGGCCACTGCACTCCAGTCTGGGTGACAGAGCGAGACTCCAACTCAAAAAAAAAAAAAAAAAAGACAGCCATCAGTAAGAGGTGACAGAGGTTTTTCCTGAGTGATTTTCTCCTGATTTATGTGTATCTAATTTGCCAGGACCAGACTCCATTCTAACCATACCTCTTGTTACCCACTCAGGAAGAGACAGAAGCCCAGAAACCACAAGATCTCCGTTTGCATTCTGCCCCCAGCTGGGTTTTGGAATATCTTATCCTCATTTCCACAAAACTGTTCCTTCCAATCATCTTGCCCCAGGACCGGGATGAGACCCATTAGAGCACAGTGAGTGGATGAAGAAAAGGAATTGGGGCCCTGCATTCCTCCTCTTTCTTGTTCTCCCAGCCTCAGCACAAATCTGTTGCGTCCTCGGTTTGACCTGTCCAGATGGATTCAGAAGACCAGAACTCTCATCCAAGCTCTGAGCATCCCCATAGTGATTGCTGCATACCTTCCAATTCTTGAGTCCCATTGGCCCTGTCTTCTGCTCCTTCTTCCCACTGTCCTGGGCTGAATCTTCATCTCAGACACCACTGATCTCCCCACCCCCGTGGGAATCCAATCTAAATCTCCCAGAGATCACTGAATTTCATTTCTTACCCTTGGAGCCTCAGTGTTAGCAACCTCCCACGAGGTCCAGGCCTCCTCGTTGGCTTCAGTGAAGAAGCAGAACCAGGGACTGGCATCCCCCAGCCCTGCCTCACCCCACACAAATGTGTCTTGCTTCCACTGGCAGCAGAAACTTTTAGAAAACTTCTAAAGAGGCAACTTCAAGGACAGGTAAGAAGCCATACAAGGCAGGGAAAGGCCTGCAGAGACAGAACCTTATTCTGTGTCCCCTGGCCTCCTGGGGACCCTTAAGAACATTTGACCCTGGGGAGATTTCTGAAAGAACCCAGCTCAGCCCCTCCTTGGCAGAAACCCTCCCTCTCCATGCTCTTTTCCTGTGTTGTGACAGATGCTGCTCTGATACCCTTGGTACCCAGCTCCCAAAGAAGAAAACAGATCACCCATCACTAGGTAATTATAGAGCAACTGAAAGGCCATTTAGCTACTGTGTGATAAGCAATAGACTATTTTAATAATAACCAATTACCATACATTATAGTATATCATTTGGCATTTGATGATCTGCTGGGGTCTCACCTGTTCCTTCCTTATGGAACATTTCACGGCTGTTCACACATTCCCTACAGAAGTTGTGTCAGTTTCTAATTGATGCACTATTTTTAGGAAAGAGATAGGAAAAGTTTGTAGAGGTAGAGCAAATTATATCATGCCAAGCAGAAGGATGCATTCTGCCAAGTGTCTCTTCTGACAGCTCTGCCATTACATTGCGCTCGGCAGGGTGGAGAGTGAGATTTATTTCATGATCTGCATTGGCCTTCCAGCATTAAGGGAAGTGTCCTTCTGGCGGCCACTATCCGAGCAGATATGCGGGCCTTCGAAACGGAGGCCCACTGCTCCCACTGGCTGTTTCTTCCAGACTGAACTGCATCCTCGCTGCCTGTTGAGTGGAAGTCATGGGACTGAGCATCGTGCCACAGGGCCTGCCATGGATACTAAGCAGACCCTGCCCAGGTCATAGTGGTTCTTCAAAGGGCAGAGAAGAGGACCCTCTAACCCCTAAGATCCTCTCTGCCTATTCTCCTCACCTGGGCTCCCCTTTTTGAATGCACTCACTCAGTCACTTCTCTTGGGCACAGGTCTGCCATGAGGGTAGCAAGGCCAATCCTGGGTCTGGTGTCCACCCTCACATTTACATATCCGCTGTATTTGTTCCACAAGCTATTACACGCAGAAGCTTAGCTCTTAATCCTTTCTTTCCAAGAGGGGGCCTGGAGTCCTCATGAAAATGTTCAGGCCAGCCGGGCTAGGTGGCTCAGCCTGTAATCCCGCCCCTTTGGGAGGCTGAGGTGAGTGGATTGCCTGAGCCCGTGAGTTCAAGACCCGCCTGGACAACTTGGCAAGACTTCATCTCTACAATAAATCAAAAACTAGCTGGGCGTGGTAGTGCGTGCCTGTAGTTCCAGCTACTTGGAAGGCTGAGGCGGAAGGATCACCAGAGTCCAGCAGGTCGAGGCTGCGGTGGCCAGGAGTGGCCACTACAGTCCAGTCTGGACGACAGAGTGAGACTCCAACTCAAAAAAAATTAAATGTTCAGGCCGGGCGCAGTGGCTCACACCAGTAATCCCAGCACTTTGGGAGGCCTAGACAAGAGGAATGCCTGAGCCCAGGGGCTCCCCTGGGCAACTCAGAGAGACCTCATCTCTACAATAAATCAAAAAATTATCTGACTGTGGTGGCGCGTGTCTGTAGTTCCAGCTACTTGGAAGGCTGAGGCAGAAGGATTGCCTGAGCCCAGCAGGTCAAGGCTGGGGTGGCTGTGAGCATGCCACTACACTCCAGTCTGGCCAATAGAGTGAGACTCTGACTCAAAAAAAAAAAAGAAAAGAAAAAGAAAATGTTCAACCCTTTTAACACACACACACACACACACACACACGCACAAACATAGCTTCCAGTGGAATCCACTGTTATGAATTTTTGGATTTATAAAGTTGTAGTACGTTCTGTTTGGGACAGCTCACTCTTCTGCCCTCACAAAGCAGACACAGTTCAGTTCATCAGATGTCATCATCATTGCCACATCCAATCACTTTCCCCACATCTACACCATCCACGCTGGCTGCCCCTACCCCTTACCTGGATTATTGCAGTAGCCTCTTAACTTGTTCCTCCTCCTCATTCCCACCTTGCCCCCAACAGCTAATTCTCAATAGAGTAGCCAAAGGGATTTTGTTAAAAGTGTTCTCAGGTCATGCCATGCCTTTTCTCAAATCTCCCTAATGACTTTCCATCTCATTAAGAATAAATGATAAGTAAATATATTTTTATTTTATTCAGGCGAGGTGCAGTGGCTCATGCCTATAATCCCAATACTTTTGGAGGCCAAGGTGGAAGGATTGCTTGAGCCCAGAAGTTTGAGGCCAGGCTGGGAAACATAGTGAGACCTCATCTCTGCAAAAAATAAAAAAAAATGGCCAGGCACAGTAGTATGCACCTATAGTCCTAGCTACTTGGGAGGCCAGGAGGTCAAGGCTGCAGTGAGCCATGATTGTGCCACTGCACTTCAGGCTGGGTGATAGAATGAGACCCTGACTCAAAAAAAAAAATTCAGAATAAAAAATAAAGTTGAACTCACCAAACTCATTAGCTCACAAACTTATTAACTACAAGGTCCTACATAATCTGTCACCTCCTCAAGTCACCCTCTCCACAATCACCTTGCTGCCTCTCTCCCTTGATCATCTATAGTTCATCTTGCTTACCCTGTGCCAGCTTGACTGGCCTATTTATAATGTCCCTGGACACAATGTGGTAGTTTTATTTTGAGAAAAAAAACTTTAAATCATCTGTGATACTTTTCATAAAGAAAATAAAGCGAGCTTTCTTCTTTTTCTCCATTATTTTTCCAAAGTTACATTAAAACAGAAGTAGAATTTAGACTAGCCTTTTGAGTCCTTAAGATGTTTTAGATAGGGATCTCTTGGTTGCTGTAACAGAATTCCACTCAAACTAAGACCTGGCAGAAAAGGAAGGTCTTAGAATAAGAAGGCAGAGCCATTTCATGGAATATGAAGACACAAAACCCTTTCAAGCCTATGGTGTCCTGAACTCAGGAGCTGGCAGACATATAGGCCACTGCAGCTGAGCATTTGTGTGGGGGATGGACAGGAAAAGTGCAGGGGGAGTATTTCTTGCCCAGGCTAGGGTGATTCTGAAATGGGAAATGATGAAGACACAGATAGAGGACAAGAATGGACCTGGACAAAAACAACCAGGGAGCTCAGAAGCTGGAGAAGATCGAAACTGGAGAAGTGAGCAGATCACTGCAAGGTGGAGACTGCCAGAATGGTGACTCTTCATCCTCCTGGAAATGGGCCCACTCAAGATGGAAACCAAAGGCTTGGTGTGTGACAACTGCCAAAAAAAAGTAACACAGCCCTGAGACCTGACTGTAATTCCCTACCTTAAGCTCAATTGATGCTTGGTTCTTCACCATAGCTATACTTTGGTTTTAAAAAATCACAACCAGATTCATCTCATTTAACTAAGCATTAGCCACCATGCTAAGCTCAGTGGAAGATCCAGAGAAATATAAATTTCTCCCTTTTAGCAGCTTATGTTCCAGTGAGAAAGGGAAACACACATTGGTGGGTTATTTAAATAACAGCTAAGGAAATATCTCGGTGTACTGGAAAGATGATGAGTTTGAGTCAAACAGCTCTAGAATTGAATACTGGTTCTCGCAATTACAAAATGTACCTTAGGTAAGTTTCTTAAACCCTCTAAGCCTCAGTTTCCTCATTTAAAAAATGGGAATAGTAGTGACTACCACCCAGTGACTGGCACATAGTAGGTGTTCAATAAATGACTCTGTTTCTATAATGAAAGGTGGCCAATTGCCAAAACAAATAGGACAGCAAAATGGCCTAGTAGTCCAGAGGAAGAGAAGTTCAAGTTTCCAGGGCAATGGAAGATGGATGGGTCTCTCAGGAGGAGGGGGTCTTAAGATACCTGTGATGGTAAATGATGTATCACCTTGACTGGGCAAGACCTTGCCCAGATATTTGGTAAAACATTATTCTGGATGTCTCTGTAAAGGTGTTTCTGGATGAAATCAACATTTGAATCATTAGACTGAGTGAAGTAGATTGCCCTCCCTAATGAGGGTGGACATCACCCAAAACAGTTGAAGCCTGAATAGAACAAAAAAGCTGGCCCTCCAAAGAGTAAGATAATTCCTCCTGCCTGACTGCCTCTGTGCAGGGAAATTGACTTTTTTCCTGCCTTTGGACTTGAACTGAACCTTCAGCTCTTCCTAGGTCTCAAGTTTGCTGGTCTTTAGACTGGAATCAAACTATTGTCTCTCCTGAATTTTCAGTCTACCTGACTCACTCTGCAGATTTTGGGACTTGCCAATCCCATAATCATGTGAGTCAATTCCTTGTAAAAAATAGGTAAGATACATAGGTAGGTGGATAGATAGATAGATAGATGATGGATAGATAGATAGATAGATAGATAGATAGATAGATAGATTGATAGATAAACAGACTAATCCTATTTACTTCTCTGGAGAACCCTGACTAATACACAACCCTTGAAGGATGGGCTAGGTTTGGGTAGAAATGGAAAGGAAGAAGGAGGGAAAGAGCAAGAGCAAATAAAAATGAGTAGAAATCAACTGGTTGTGTTCACCAAAACTGGAAGAATCTGACTAATATTGTGAGCCAGCATTTACCAGGCGCATATCATGTGCCAGCCTCTGCTTTACCTGCATTGTCTCATCCAGCCCTCTTAAGAGTCTGACAACAAATCCAGTTCCCATTGAACACAAATGCTAATCTCAATTTACAGATGGAGAAAGCTAGTCACAGAGAAGTCAAGAACATTTCCCAGGGTCCCACATCCAGCAAATAGCAAGAGCAGAGTTCAGATCCCAATAATCTGACTCCTGGGACTGTGCTGTTAATCACTTTACAGATCAGTGTGGATGAGGTTGAATGGATTAAATTGGATAAGTTGGACAAACATAGGTGAGTCTTAGAGGTAGACTACATGGGTTACATAATTGCAGATCTTAGACCCATCATCCTCATTCTGTTGAGGAGGAAATTTACATTCAGAGATGGAAAGTGGCTTTCAAGGTTTATCCAGGCCAAATGATTGAGCTTGACCTTGGGCCTCTGTTCAGCTGTATCAACTCCTTCAACTTGCCTCAGTCAGGGTCCCTACTCCTTTAGGGGTTGCACTATGACATGAACCTCTCTTAGGACTGAGCGTCTCTGGGGGACCTCTCCTGCCGTGAGTCCCTCCAGCCCAGTTTCATCCTTGGAAAGCCAGAGACTCTTGGTCACCCTCTGTCTTGGCCTATGAGTGAACACTTCAGCCCCTCTTCCCTCTAGTTGCCCTCTCTTGCTCCTGGACCTCTCCATCTTTGGAACACATTGCCCACTCTGCCTCATTCCCAGCTCCCATAGTCCCAAGTTTTCCACAAAAAAGGCCACATGATACCAATGACAGGTCAGCTTTAAACAAGGCTCGAGGGTCAGTTCTGTCCTCAGCTTGTGGTAGCTATTGCTGGGGACATGAGGTGACTCAGTATGGCTACACCAGCTTCAGCCTGACACTAACTTCAAGGCCCAACACCTACTGGCTCACATTTTCATATCCTGGGCCTGACTTACTGACCATTTCATACCATCAGGAGCAGGTGCTGGCCCTGGTGCCTCATTTCCTGTAATGCTTTCCAATTCAGTCAAGGGGTATGTCTGTCTGCTCTGAGCCCACCCTGAGTGAGGCTCTTGAGTCCTCACGATGATTCAAATATAGTCTCTGAGTCACTCTGAAAAAAGAAAAGTAACAGTCTCACAAGCAAAAACATGGTGGCCACTCACATAGCAATCTGAATTCACCAGATTGTGTGAGACACTGGTGATATGATGACAAAAGTGACAGAGTGCCTGTACTCATGGGGCTGAAAGCGTAAGGTCCATGGCAGACCCATAAGCAATCGCAGTCCAGCGGTCACTTCGAGGAGACACAGCGAGGGCTTTTAAACATGGCCTAACCATTAGAATAGGGTTGGGGCTGCCTAAGAATGGCTCTAAGCGGCAGAGACGTCTGGATTAAAAAATAAAAATGCCTCCAGGCAATAGGGTGTCAGTGTGAACACAAGCGGTGGGGCTGTGGCCAAACAGGTAGAGATAATCTCTTGGCAAAGAGAATCATATGTACCTGATATGAGAGAATGAGAGAAAACTTGTGATGTGGACAGGAAGTTGTGTTGTTTCGATGACTCCAAAGTGACAGGGGGAGGTGACGGATGAGGCTGAAGGTATAATCCAGGACTGGATTGTGGAGGATCTTGTAAATCATTTTAGGGAGTTTGAGACTTATCCTGTAGCCTTATGGAGTTGCTACAGGATTTTATGGCATGATTAGCTTTGCAACTTCGACAAAGCATTAAATAGGTTGAGGCTGTGTGTGGTGGCTCATGCCTGTAACCCCAGCACTTTGGGAGGCCAAGGTGAGAGGATTGCTTGAGCCCAGGAGTTTGAGCCTAGGCAACATAGCAAGACCTCATCTCTACAAAAAAAATCAGCTGATCATGGTAGAGTATACCTGTAGTCTCAGCTACTCGGGAGGCTGAGGTGGAAGGATCGCCTGAGCCCAGGAGTTCAAGACTGTGGTGAGCCAGGATCGTGCACTACGCTCCAGTCTGGGACAGAGTGAGACTCCTGACTAAAAAAAAAGAGAGAAAGAAAGAGAGAAAAATGTAAGACAACAACAGGGACACGAGCAACATGGGAGGGACTCAAACGAGAGAGTGTTTCATGCTGCCTTATTTAGGGGCCACACTAGATATTGACTCCCAGGGCCCAAGCCCATTCCTCTGGATGCATTCCTGGTTCTGGGTTCAGAATCAGGCCCAGAATCCAGCCTTGTCGAGCCGGAGCTTCAGCCCTCTGTCTGAGCCTCGGGCAGCCTTCGGACCCATGACGGAACCTGGTCCCTGCCCTGCTACCCGTGTTGCTGGCAGTCAGCCTAGACATTACTCTCACCTGTCCAGTGAGATGTCTTCTCCCCACCAGCACCAGGTCAGCCTCCATGCTGCTGCTCTACCACAAAACATGTCTTTGTTCCAGCCCTTCCAAACTTGCTTCATTCCACAGCAATCTGATCTCCAACTTCTGATACTATGACTTAAATTATAAGTCAACTTCTGATACTATGACTTAAATCATGTTTGAGAAGGTCAGAACATGACAGGGGTACAGACATGATGTCCTTAAAAAATATCCTGTCATCTCTCCCTTAAAGGAGTTTTTTTTTGGAGTCAGGGTCTCACTCTGTCACCCAGGCTGGAGTGCAGTGGCAAGACCACAGCTCACTGTAGCCTTGACCTCCTGGGCTCAGGAAATCCTCCTGCCTCAGCCTCCTGAGTTAGCTGGGACTATAAGTGTGCACCACCACACTTGGCCAATAATTTTACTTTTTGTAGAGATAAGGTCTCATGATGTGGCCTTGACTAGTCTCAAACACTCAAGCAATCCTCCTGCCTTGACCTCCCAAAGTGCTGGGATTAAAGGTGTAAGCCACTGCGCCTGACCAAGGGACTCTAATTGAGTCGCTGTGGTGACCTTAAGCAAGTTTTTTTAGCCTCTCTGCCCTCAATTCCCTCATCTGTAAATGAGTATAATAATAAGATTCCCTGCATAGGTTTATTGTCAAGATTCAACGCCTCATCACATGCAAAGCTTTAAAAAGTCCCCGGCATATAGAAAAGCTAGACATGTCATAACTAACCATAGGCCCCTTCTCCTGGAATTCACTGAAACAGCATCCTATGAGAAAATGCAGAAAGCAGAAGAGGGTGGGGCCCACACATCAGGGAAAGAACAAAGTCATGGAATTCCTGCCTGATAAACAAAAACAAAATATGCTCATAAATTAAGTAAAATTTTTAACAGAAAATGCTTCCGTTAGACAGGGCAGCTGTTTGATTGGCCTGCTACTGTCGGTTTCTCATTTTTGCAGAATTCTTAGGTTTCCCTCACGTTAGGCAGCTGAAGCAGAGGAAGAAATATGGTCTTTGGGTTCACACCAAACTGAGTTTGAAAACTGACTCTGCCACACCCTGGTTGGGAGAACTTGGGACATTCATTTAAGTTCCATGAGTCTCAGAGTCCTTATCCATAAAGTGGGCACAATCCCGCCTGCCTGGAAGTGCAGAGGTGAGAAAGGGAAGTCTTTCTAAACAGGCTGGCATGATGTGGTGGTCAGGCCAGGGCAGTCTCCTTCCTCTGGCATCGCATCTCATGTTCTCAAGAGAAGCATCCTGCGAGCAAAAGGAAGACCGAGACGCCTGTGACATGAGCAGAGACGAGCTCTCAGGAAGCGAGATTTTAGAGAGCTGCACTGAGGATACCACCTGTACCTTCTTCCTTGGAGAATTTGGGGCATCGTTTTCTTTAGGGCCAAGTCCTTTCCAGGACGGTGAGGGTCAGAGGACCTCGCAGGAGAAGTGCAGACCTCCTTCAGTGTTCCACATCCTGCTACCCCCAAGCTGGGCTGTCAGCCCAGGAGTCATTAGCAGGTGGCAGGGCCGAGCGTGGGGCCATCAGTCAGAGGAGAATGTGTGCTGCAGTTCCTGGTATGCAATGGTGCCCTGTGGAGCCATTGGCAGTAATGATGATGGGTATTTAAGCAAATGAACTGTTAATGACCAGGCAGAGGTGAGCTGCTTCCCAGACCAGCTGGAGCCCAGAGTTGGCAAAGGAGGGTAAGGTAGGAATGAGGAGAGAGACTTCATTTTCTTCTCAGAAATTGATTCCCTGGGGGAGTCTGGGTTGGCTTTGGGGCAACACCTGCTTTATCCACTGTCCCTTAAGTCAGAACACCCCATCACTGCCATGAAGTAATGCCAAAAACACTCCTGGCTGCCCTATCTAGGTACATCACACCCAACCCCATCTTTTTAGCTCGGTCCTTCCTGTCACATAGCGGGAAAAGGTTTCTAGGAAGCACCTATCAGCAGGAAAAGAAGAGCAGGGATGTTAGCCTAGCAGGCTGGCTGGTTGGCTCAGTCACTCACTGGGTACAAGGGAATAGGGATTGAGTGACTTGGGGGAGATGAGAATGGTCGTATCAACAACCCTGCCATCTACAGATGATACTACGGCTGCGACAGCTGTGTATGGAGTGCTGGATACGTGCCAGACATTGTACCAAGCTCTTCATGGACGTTGTTTAATGTATTGCCCTCACAATCCTTGAAGTGAAATTTGACGCTCCCATTTCACAGAGGAGGAAAACTGAGGCTCAAACAGAAGAAATGACTTGCCCAGAGATTAGGGAGCCAGGAAGTTAGTACAAAACTATGCCCAAGAATCAACAGAGAGAGTGAAACTAGAGAATGTCAGAGGATGTTGGGGTTAGAGCTGAGAAGCCTTTGGACTGAGAACAGGAGGTGGAGTCAAGGTCAAGGCGCTGTGCCCTTCATACTCACACAGGTGTGATGGGCAGGAAGCAGGTGGCTTTAACATCGCACAGACAGAGGTACTTGTTCCAGCTTCTGCATCTTTATACTCTCACTTTGCTCCTTCCTGTTAGACCTGCCCAAAGCCACGATGGTGAAAGAATGTTTTGTCTGGCAAAAAGCATCAGCTCTGCCCTCAGACAGAACCTGCCACATCCTTGCTGTGTGACTTTGGGCAACTAGTTAACCACTCTGAACATGTCTTCTTCTCATTTTGTAAACGAGATAGTAATGATTTTGTAATTCTTCAATAAATAAACAGACAAAAATAATTCTGGAATCATGTGGAAAAGGAGGCAGATCACTTTTTATTTCCTGGCTCTGATTCCTGACAGCAGGGTAGATTGGGTAACTCCTTCGACCCTTTGTTTTCTAATCTACATAATAGAATAAATTTTCCTAACTGGAAGGATCATTTTAAGTTTTAGAGATGACATAAATTGAATACCTACTACATAAGTGGTCATTAAAAAAAGTAATTGCAGTTACTCTTTCTATCAATTAGGTATCTATGATGCATGGAGTCTGTAGTTAGAGGTTCCCTTTCCCCAGTTCCTCCCTTCCACCCTCTTCTTTGAGAAACTTTCTTTGTGCCTTCTCCAAGAAAGTGTCTCCTGTCACCTACAGCACTGTTTCTCATCTGAGCTCAAATGTTTCTTTTGCTCTCTTAGTGATTAACCAAAGCTCATCTTGTACTGTCCAGTGACGCTTTACTTGTTGGTGAAGCAGCAGAAACTCTGTCTGGAACTTCATGAGAAGCCTTTCGTTGGCTGTGCGAATCTGGACACATAACTTTCCTTCTCTTTGGTTTCCTCATAAACAGATGGGAGTGTGGGCCAAGGCCTGTCTCCTTATGACCCCAGGCTGTCCAGCCCAGCTTCTCCTTCTGCCAGGCTTTGCTCACACAATCCACTTTCCCGCCAATGCTCTTGCCCCATCACCCTATCCCAGGACCCATTTTTAATGCCACTTCTGCCATGAAGTTTCTGTAAGGCAGAGGTGATTTCCCCTTTGAAATTCTAGACTCCTAGGTTTGACCCACTTCCCCACATAGATCTTCCTGAAATTCATCTAGAAGTGTTATCCCTCCTATGGGAACCAAAGTCTCTAATCACAGAAGCAAGTCATGCAGTCCCACATCTGCAGACCAAACACTCCAAACCTTGCTCAGTGAGTACCCCTGAATCTTACGGCCCTGTTCTGGGGACTGCAAACAGACCCATACCCCTTGTTAAGGGGTTTACATATCAAAGTCATTGTCTCTGCTAAAAGGGGACAAATTCACATGGGCATCCCTGGGTACCACTTCACATGGCTAGAAACTTACACCCCTGCACCACATCCTTCTGTGTTCCTCGACACCCCTTCTCCAGCAAGATTATCTTCATTTCATTGTATCTCTGTTGACACCTGTGCTAGGAGCTCTAGACCGGAGCAAATTCCCTGACTCCAGACACTCTATTTTTCTTCTGCTGTAACTGGCATCTGTTCAGGCGGATGAATGAATATTTATTAGATCTCAGCAGGTTTCGGTCACTTTAATTGTTTTCCAGTGAAACGTGCCCATGGCTGAAATCAGACTTCGCTGGCCATTCATCAGGTCAGCTAAGTGAAAGGAGACCTGTGTGAAGGTGGGAGTTTGTGTAGGTCCAGGAAATTTTGGCTACAGAAAGAAGTCACAGTGAAGAAAAACGAGCCCCTGGATGGTCATCTGGAACTGATGGATTAAGAGATAAGCACCGGAGTTGTGATCTCAACACACAGAATCACTGGACCAGCCATTCTCGTAATTAAATGCAAGTGGCAAGCATTTAGTGTCTATTTTTTAACTTTTAAAAAGACATTGGAAATGGCAATTGGCATTTTTTGAAAAGGAGACTGGAGAGAAGTGAGCAGTGTTTATTAAGTGCCTATTAAGTACTTGTATATATTATACACTTAACAAAAACTGGTGCTTTCCTTATTGATGGATTGATTGCATAAAAAACAAAACATTTTTTTCACATGATTTTTCTCCAGAAGCTAAACATGTAAAAAACAAAAAAAGAAAGAAAGAAAGAAAGAAAAGAAGAGGAACTGCTCTTGATGAAGCTCAGAAAAGAAACCTGAAGTCCACCTACTTTCTTCACTCAAACCCTCTCCAAATTAGCCCTTGAAGCCCCTTCAGAAAACTTTGATCATCTTAGCTCTGGCAGCAACTCTCCAATGATGATACTATTTACCCATTTTACAGATATGGTAAGTGAGTCTCAAAGAGGCTTGAGGAAGTGCATGGAGATATCTAGAGGTAAGCAATTGCTAGTGTTGATTTAGCAGTTCAGCAAATTGTGGGCTGATGCCTTTGCTATTCTCGTCTCCTTTCCCTTATGGTTGCATGATGGCTGCTGCAGCTCCTTCCTTCACATCTAAAATCCAGTCAGAAGTGGTAAGGAAAAGGTAACATGTCTCTGTCAGGAAATCAAAAGCTTTCCCAGAAACCCCACAGCAGGCTCCACTCAGTAGAGCGCTTCAGCTCTCCTGATTCCAACAAGGTGAGCACTTCTTTCCCACTGCCAGGGCCACTACCAGGTTGAAAGAGGAGAGATGTGATCAGGGAGCCCAGAGTCAGGCCATACTAGAGGAGTAAGGACTGAGAAGAGAGACACCGGGGAGGACCAAGGAATCACCTTTGGCCTGACCAGAGAGGGAACAGAGGAGGGGGGCAGTGGGGATGGGATCCCCATGACAGAGATTCTGCATTCCACTCTGCCTCCTCTAGGGTGAGAGTGCTCCCCTCCAGCTCGCCTGACTGTCCCTTTACCATCCGCACTGCCTTGCTTCTGAGTGACAAGAGCAATGGCCTGCTAAGAACTAGTTCCCACAATCACAGAGGGTTGTGGAGCCTTGGCAGGGAGGGGGTGCTGCATCCACCCATTGGATGGTAAAATCCCATGGTGATGATGACTTAGTGTCCAAAAATGCCAGTTTGTCTGTGGTCGTGTCAAGTGTGACCAGATTGGGAGCTGACATCGAGATGGAACTATCCATCAGCCCAGGCAGGGTGGAGGGAGGTAGGATGAGGTGGGATGCCTCTCCCCTTTCTAGTACTCAATTGGCCACCTCACCACACTTTCCGGATAGCCCTGATTTCCAGACCAGTGAGGTCACCTGCATAAGCAAGTCTGGCAACACATATCCGTTTCCCAGGAAAGGACCACAAAGTCAGCCCACTTTTTGCTATCTTGTCTACCCCATCACCTTTCCCTTATTTCAGAGCTCCTAGCACCCTCATGGGAGTCTTCAGAAAGAAGACACATAACAGCATTCATTCGACACTAATTTAGTTGTGCCCTAATGTGAAGGCTTCAGGCTGGCAGACATAGTAGGCGGACCACATCCCAACTCCTTTTTTATTCACCAACTTCCAGCCAGAGGTGTCCATATGACACAGCTCTGTACATTGTAAGTGGAGCCTGCTGTGGCATTTCTGAGAAAGCTTTTGATTTCCTGACAGAGACACGTTTTCTTTCCCTTACCATTTCTGACTGGATTCTAGATGGGCAGGAAGGAATTGCAGCAGCCATCCTGCAACCGTAAAGGAAAGGAGATGGGAAATGCAAGGCATCAGCCCACATTGTGCTGAACTGCTAAACCAACACTTGAAATTGCTCGCCTCCAGATATGTTTGTGTGAGAATATGATGTCTGTATGTGTTTAAATCACTATGGCTGAATGTTTTTGTCATTAAAGCCCAAAACATTTCTTTTGATACAGTGCATGTTCTTATGTGACCCTTACTGTAACCCTAGGAGTATTGTTATCTTTTGTTGAAAGATGAGGAAATTAAAGTTGGGAGAAATTGTCTATACAGAGGTTGTTAATCTTATAAGCGGCGGGATCAGGATTTAATTTCAAGCTTTTCACTCCATACTCACAAACCCATCTCATATAAGCAAGAAGTTAATGTGATATACATATTAAATGTTCTATATCAAATCTGTGTTATATATAATTTCTTACATATATTTTGTATATACTTATATACCAAGGGTGTCAGAAAAATGTATACACATTTTAAGCGATGCTCACCATAATCACAAGTGTCTGGACACTTATAGTAACCACTTTGAGCACCTCCTGTAATTGCAGAAGTCAAATGTGATTTGTATTCCTCTTTTGCTATCAGTATATATTGAGTATTACAATTTTAACAGTTTTTCCTTTCCAAAAATGTATACATTTCTGGAGCATCTTCTGTATATTTTCACATGTATTTGTTCTTTATATGTATTTCTACACACATACACACACACACTTTTTAATCCCATTTCCTATTTCCCACTGAGCCCATGGTAACAACTTTCCCTTTATCTTGGGCCTGTGATGATTTATCTCCTAGGCTAACATTACTCTCGGCCCACTAGTTACAAGTAAAAATCATCCTGGAGGAAATACAGATGATTTGGAAGTGCCTCGCTTCCGAAATATTAAGAAAGAAGAGCGTCTGAGTGTGGGAGGGGGCATGTGGAGCATGTCGAGCAGCGAGTCTGGAGTGGGAAGATGTAAGTTATTGCCCAGCTCTGTCTGAAACTAACTTGTGAATCCTCTGACAAAGCACCTCCCGCATCGTGCAACTGGATTTTTCCACCTATAAAATGGAATGAGGGTATTGGGAGAGCAGGGGTTGAAGGGCAGGAAGGAATTGTGTGTAGGGGGTGGGGGAATAGAAGGAGGTGTTATGTGGTATTTAAAATCATTTTAATGTGAAAATGCTATAACTTGGAAATATATACATACATGTGTCTATTGGCCAGTAACCCTATGCCAACCAAAATTATAGATTCTTTTATGGTCTGTTAACTGTGAAGGGGAGAATGGGGTTTCACAAGAGACATCAGTCAGTAGAGGACCAGCACTTTGGAGCCTCTTCTTAGAGTCACCAGGTCTCTGCCACACTGAGGCTTTTGGGTCCTGGCCCAGGGATATGAGTTGGCTGTTCGTTCCTAGTAGAGATAGCTTGCCCCTAGAAACCACATCTGCATGACCCGCCCTACCAGGGCCTACCAGAGCAAGTATGCCTATGGGGCATCCTTGCTGTTTTCTTAGAGACCATTTTTTTCTTTTTTCCCCCTTTATTTTATTGTAAAGATGTGGGGTACAAGTCAGGATTAGGTACACAAGTAGTCTACGTGCAGGTGAAGTTTGGGCCCCCAGCTGGTCCTTACTTCCCTTGGTTGAGGGTCAGGTACCCTTCGTCATATTATGTACTCCCCCTCCCCTGGTATTGCTGATCCCTTTCATGTAGTACTGGGATAAATGTTCAGAATCCACTTGTAAGTGAGAACATGTGGTATTCAGTTCTTTGTTTCTGTGATAGATCATGGAGCATGGTGAACTCTAAATCTATCCAAGTTGCTGCAAAGTCCATAATATGTCCTTCTTATGGCTGCGTGAAACTCCATTGTGTATATATACCATATTTTCTTTATCCAATCCACTTTTCGATGGGCAGCAGGGTTGGTTCCAGCATTATTGTAAATAGTGCTACAATAAACATGTGCGTACAAGTATCTTTTTTGTAGAATGATTTGAGTTCCTCTGGGAATTGCTAGGTTGTATGGAAGGTCAATTTCTAGTTCTTTTAGAAATCGCCACACTGTTTTCCATAGAGGCTGAACCAGTTTGCACTCCCATCAACAGTGTAGAAGTTAAGTATTCCCTTTTCTCCATGTCCTCACTAGCACCTGTTGTTTTTTGACTTATTAATGATGGGCATCCTGGCTGAAGTGAGGTGGTAACTCAGTGTGAAGATTATAGTGCTTCCTCTTTTCTTTTCCACAATTCCAGTGTCCACAATCCAGTGTCCACAATCTTAGTCTGCTTTGTGCCACTATAACAGAACACTTGAAACTGGGTCATTTATAAAGACCAGACATGTACTTCTCCCGACATTGGAGGCTGCGAAGTCCAAGATCAAGGTGCTAACATCTGACGTTGACCTTCTTGCTGCAGCCTCACATGAAGGAAGTTAGAAGGGGACAAGAAAGACAAATGCTGTGTCTCCTCACATGGCCGCAGGGCAGAAGAAAGTGAATCCACTTCCACAAACCTTTTTATAGTGGCATTAATCTATTCATGAGGGGCTCTGCTCTTGTGATCTAAACACATCCCACTACACCTCCTCCCGCCCAATGCTTAGGAATTAAGTTTCCAACGCATGAAATTTTGGAGGCACAATTTGCCTATAGCACCCACATGCCTAGATTCACAGAGGTAAAGCAGTCACCCTGTACACCAGTCACTGGTATGTCGAGGTTCCCTTCTCCCCCATAACATCATAATTTGGTGGATAGAATGGGCTTCTGCTGCTGATGGTGCTGGACATGATCAGACTGGACAAACGTTTTCCTCCTCAGACCTCACTTAAATCCTGCTTTATTACTGAGCCATGCCAAGAATAAGGGTCTCACAGAAGCTGCTTGTTCTTGGATTACACTTTCCTGAGATCAAAATGTTTGCTGGGATTACGCAAAATAGATTGAGATTAACATGTAGTGTTTAACGGAATAGCCCCAGGTTCTTGGCTTTTCTTCTTCACTCGAGCTGCCAAAATAAATTCCCACCCACGGATATCTTGGGTTTGTCTAGCTTGCTTAGAGTAAAAACATGGAGACAGAGAAGCTGTTACGCAGCAGATTTTCTCACATTCTCAAAGGGAGCCCCAAAGCTCTTCCATCCAAGGCAGCCCTCAGCAACCCCCTTCCCTCAGAGTGGATCCTCTTTCCTTTCTATCCTAACCAAAGACTGAAAGTCAAAGTGTCATCACCTTCCTCTATGGGAGAGGGCCTTCTAGCTCTCCGTGGGTTTTACTTAGGCAGTGCAGAATCATTTATTTATTCTGTGTTCAACAAATATTCAATAAACAAACACATGGCTTACTTAATACTTATTATGCCAGGCATGAAACTAAACCACTTCATGGCAAAAGAAATGGTGTGGTCCCTGCCCTTGGTTTACACTAGGTGGTTTACACTACAGCAGTTGGGCGTCCTTCCCCGGGCTGCTGTTAAGGTCACTGCTTTGTCTGCAAAGACAGAATCATGAAGGAAAACACCTGGTGGCTTAACCCATGAGAGAGTTTCAAATTTAAACTTACCTAATGTTTGGTGAAATTTCATGGGACTCTGATCTATGGACAGTTTCACATATGTTCAGAGTGCCCGGTAAATGTCTGTGGAACTGGACTGTTTGTTAACATCATCACTGCTGTGAGAGAGACATCATTTGCCCCAGTTTTGAGTTAAGATGAGGTGTAGAAACTTTCCCAAGATAATAAATTCTGAAACTTCCTAATTTACTATATGACCACCGTCACCACCACTAATAGTATAAGGAATAGAATGATTTATTTTCAAAATGAACCCTGAGTCATGTTTAAATGCCTTTGCAGCGTCACTTCCTGCTTTTTTGTTCTCTTTTTCTGGGCTTTCACTTTGGCAGGCTTTTTTGTTCAAATTTCAGAGGGTACCAATCAAAATGAAATTCTGTAAACCAATCAACAAATAGGACATGTAAATGAAGGTTTTTTTTTTTTTAAAGCAGCTCTAAACCAATCAGCCAATAGGACATGTAAATGAGGGGATTTTATGATAGTCCTATAAATCAATCAACAAATAGGACATGCAAATAAACTAATTATTTGACTCAATTGATGTGCCATGTAGGTGACATCTGGGAAAGTGTTGTAACCACTGGATTGCCCAGCCTATGGGAAAACAGGGAAGGGACTTGAGTTCTAGGTTACAAATATCCTAGCTGTAACACTCGATCTTGCAAGACAGTCATTAAAGTCTCGCTTCTGTTGCACGCCACATCTCTGTATCCATCCTTTGATTTTGGACAGGTGAGTTCATTTTTCACAATAGTACCATGACTACCACTACCACTCTATACCAACACTCTATACCATCTACTAATACCATCACTACAAACACCACCATCACCACATACACTGTTACCACACTACCGTTATACTTCGCTGTCATGACTATTACCCACTATTACTGCTACTGCCACAAGTCATGCTAAAATTTATTGGGCTACAAGTGCCAAGCACTGTACTAATATTCCAAATGCATTAGTTGATTTAAATGTCACATTAACCCGGTCAGAGATTACTGTCTCCCATGTATAGATTAAACAATAACGTGATAGTTATACAGCAGATAGTGACAGAATTAGGCTCCAGCCCAGGCATACTGACTTCCCATTTCAGGCCCCTAAGCAACATCTTATGGCTTCTCTCTACATATGTTTCTAGGACCCACATCTATCTTATTCCAAAGTCATGCTACTAACCCTGGGGCTGGTAAGCTCTCTGGAATCCAGGGGGCTAGGTCTATCTGACATGCAGGGTTGGAGGCTGAACCTAACCCTGGTATGGCTTCAGGGATTAAGCTAAATCTCTCAGTAAGAATATTCCAGAACAAAGATGAGGTAAGCACAATGGTTAGGCTGAGAAAGTGACAGCCTCTGACTCAAAAGGGAGGGCAAAGCATTCCTAACTGAAAGCAGATGCCCACTGTGAGCCTCTGATCACTAAGCTCTAGGATTGCCCACATTTCTGCCGGCAGCAGCATCTGAGCTAAAGCACTGCCCTAGCCACACTCAGGACACGTTAGCTAGTCCCCAGCCCTTCAAAGGACACCCCACTCCACACCCTCTTCTTGATCTTGAGGTCACACCTTGCACCAAATGTTCATTTGAGCACTGTTACCCCTAAGCAAGATGCCACTAAGGGGGCCTATCTACATCAGTCCTCTCCCCAAATCCTTAACCCCCTCATTCCCTATTAACAACAGATTCTTTTTTTTTTTTTTTGAGTTGGAGTCTCACTCCATCGCCCAGACTGGAGTGCAGTGGCTGCTCTCGGCCACCGCAGCCTCGACCTGCTGGGCTCCGGTGATCCTTCCGCCTCAGTCTTCCAGGTAGGCGGAATTACAGGCACATGCTACCACGCCCGGCTGATGTTTGATTTATTGTAGAGATGAGGTCTCGCTGCCCAGGCGGGTCTCAAACCCACGGGCTCAGGCAATCCACTCGCCTCAGCCTCCCAAAGGTGCGGGATGACAGGCTGAGCCACCGAGCCCGGCTAACAACAGATTCTTGATAGACTGAGACCAGTGACTCAAGCCAGGTCTGGATCCCTGTCCTCTCTTCTCTGCTTGCAAGAGTTGTGTACATCTTTCATGATCTGCCTCAGTGTTCATCTTCCCATGAAGCCTTCCTGTAGGCTGGAACCTGAGCACTTTGTACCTCCCAATCACGTGACAATAACCAAGCTGTTTCTTCTGTTTTATAGGGTCTCATCTCTCATGGACTAGGCCTTTTGAGAACCCAGAATGTATTGTGTTCATCTTTGGATCACCCCTGGTATCTAGTCCCGTGCCTGCCTTATAGTAGGGGTTTAGTAAATGTGGAAGCAAGAAGGGGAAGGAGGGAGGGAGGGAGGAAGGAAGGAAGGAGGAGTGACAGGAGGGCGTGATGAAAGAGGGGAAGGGAGGAAAGAAGGGAGAGAGGGAGGGAGGGAGGAAGGAAAGAAGGAAGGAAGAAAGAGAGAAAGGAGGGTGAGAAGGAAGGGGGAAGGGCGGAAGGAAGGGAGGGAGGAACTAAGGAAAGACTGAGGAAGGGAGATAGAGAGGGAGGGAGGAAGGGAGGGAGAAGGGAGCACAGAAGGAAGGGAGGAAGGAAAAAGGGAAGGGAGGGGAAGGAAAAGGAACAGAAGTGAAGGGAAGTCGGGCTCGGTGGCTCAGCCTGTAATCCCGTGCTTTGGGAGGCTGAGG